>NC_135864.1:9988732-10203732 GCF_031162955.1 Sander vitreus
TATCACCAGTGAGGCTTACCAGATGTAGAGAAATCCACCAGATCCAGGATTTGTAAATCCCTGGGTTAGGTCATGTAGTAATATAATAACTGTTGACTTTGCAACAATTTAAAAACCGCAGATTCCTGTGAGGGATTTTACTTCTCTGTATTTCTTCAGTGTTTCTTTTCTCAGACTTCTTTTCCTTTCCCCAGTCCCTCAACCCCTTGTTCAATCTTCAACACTACAATCCAAAAAGTTATGCAACAGCATTTGCATAATTAATGATCCTATGATGGTCAAAACATTCAATACATGGGGGGAGTATAGCAATTACAGAACATGGGTAGATTCTGGGAAAAACTCCAATCTGTTATTTCTTTGTTACTTTATCTGTATTTTTAGTTCGAAAAAGTGACGTTCAAATGACTATGGAATCTAGCAAAGTAACAATGGCATTGTCATATAAATAAATGCTTGTTAGCTATCCATCATTCAGTGATGAATCGCAAAAACTGAATTGGACTTGAAGCCAATTAATTGAATCTATATTGTTGTCAATACGTGGTGTCTGGTAGGTCATTCCCTGGGGTAAAACCCACTTCCACACAGGAAGTGATGTGCTTCATGTTCCTAGCCACATCAACACGTTTCCTTGGAATAAACAGAGGAAGAGTTGGATTGGCAGCTCAGGATTACTCTACAGACCTATTGGACAGAGGCACCCAAGCGGTCAGGGGCCCCTCATCCAGATATTTTTTTTATATAAACAACGGATCACATGACTACATGTAGAGTGAAAGGGGCTGCTCGTAGTGACAGCCTACAAAGCATTATCATCTCTCTGCACTTTCCCTCATTGTTTTGGTTTTACTTTCTGCAACTTTACTGTTTTGGTTCACTTGGTCTCATTAACCCTGTTTCTAGCAGCAGAAGGCAGGGGATTACAAAGAAAAAACTCTGATAAACTCCATCGTACACTAGCTGCTCAGCACCAAATGGCAGACAGACAAAGTTTGCGACTATGTGGTGAATAAGTGGAACATTTAGCAGCTATAGAGTCTGATATTTCCCCCAGGAGTTAGTGGAAACCAAACTCAAATAGTGAATATTTGCACTAAAACTCCAAATGAATGCTAATGTTGCTCCGTGTCTGCTGGAGGTGTAGATTGGTAACGTTTTGCTAACTCATTAGCCATATTAATGTTTTACCGTGAGAATGTTGAGTGGCCGAAAAATAAATGAAAACTGCTTTAACATGCCTGTTGGAGGTTTAAAGAGCCAAGTCAAAAGTAAGGATGAATGCCTGCGCCGTGACACCCACAAATACTCAAAAGAGCAGTATAAGGAATTTTTCACAGTCAGGCAGTATCTAAAAGAAGCAGTGCAAAAACACCAAGCAGAGTTAGAAAAAAAAAACATGTTGCTGAAAAATATGCAGAATACAGTTTTAAGTTGTCTATTATCATCTTATTCTGTTCACATGTCCTGCCCTGTTGCCACCTCCACCCTTTGCAGTGCCCCATCCTTTCAACAGTGGTTTTCTTTCATCATCTTCTTCCCCTAAATGAGTCAGAGAGGGAGAGAGAGATGCCAGGCCTTCACACCCTCCATCTGCACGCACTGCTTGTCCATCTGTCATCTATCCAGACGGACATGTTGACAGATGAAATGCCGACTGCAGCTCTCACAATCGAAGGGCTGCAACTATTTAGAGGACATTCACTTAAAGACAGTCCCACGGTACTGTGAGGTATTGTACTGGACTGGAATGTCTTTCTGTGATGTGACAGAGAGAGGCAGAACACTGATTGATAGATACTCAGAGATAAATATCTTGTCTTACAGATACTGTCAAAATGTGTCATCTTGCTTGGTTAGATTACATTTTAAGAACAAAGACAATAATACATAGATGTACCTTTTCTTTTAATGGCACCAATAAAATGATTACAGGTGGAGAAAACAAAATTTTAACCTAAATGACAATGACTGTACAAGATTGTCTATACCAAGATAATCGATAAAATGTTGTATATTCCGTCAGCATGTATAAATACAGTATCTTACAATGACATGAACATGGTATTTGCTTCATAGCTTACATTATTACCATAACACAGAATCCACTCATGCAGTATAATGCCCAATTATATGAAAAAAAAACATGTTTAAAAGAAAAATAAATTAGAAACACACTCTCTTTTTGAATCTCGAGACAATTTACAATGTTTAGTGGGCCAATGTGTTGCTAGACCTACTGTATGGTCCAAAGTATTCTCACTAAATTATAAGACTAAAGACTTACTATAATTTCAACACTAATGTCATTCCATGTACATGCTTGTGGTAAGTGCACATACGCAGTCTGTCTGCTGGCAGTCCATTAGCTTTAATACAATAAAACTTGGGTTTGAAATGTGTGAAATGAATGTGTGAAATGAGTGGAAAAAGTTAACTGATCAGACAACAGTTTTTCACAGAAAAACAAAGCACTAATTGTGGAAAATATTACTGTTTGGAAACATTTCCACCCCTCCAACATTGAAAGAAAAACTTTACAATTAAAGAATACACTCCAGCTGCTCAGGGTGACTTTCTCAACAGATGTTTTTAAACAGAAGATGGAAGGACAAAGAATATTACAAGAAGGAAGAAGACCTATCTTCAGTTAAAGGTGTTAGTGAGGAAAATCATTTTTGATATATGCTTATTCTTGCTGTTCTGATGTACTTTAACATTTAATAATGTTAATGTTATATGTAATTTAGTTGTTATACAGGTAAGGAGAGAGGGCACTAGGCTGGAACGATGAACAAGAATGATACTGTATATCTGAAGCCTGAACGTTTTATAGCCTACACCTTCTTAAAAGTCTTGTCATTCAAAAAGTGAAACAATACAAAGAACTTCACAGGCTTGAAACCAAATTAAAGCAAAGAAAGAAACTAGAGGCCTGAACAGGACTTCATTTCAAAGCTTTTCAGGACAATGATAACATACTATACCAATGAGTATTATAAAAAATGAGCATATAAGAATTTTCCATGTGTATATTTGTTCATTTTCCTACTAGTTTAAAGATTTATGTGCAAAAATTCATGCTTAAGAACGTCCACGTGTAACTAAAGTTAATTTCAATACATCACTTCCCGTCTCATTGTTGTATTTTGTCCTGAAGACGGTCTGCAGAGAGAAACTCACTTGTGCAATCAACTACATGACAAGCTTAATTTTTGTTTGTTTTTTTACATTTCAAATATATATATATTTTTTTATTTTGAAACATCTTTGGAAAAGTCAAAGTCACCGCTATGTTTCAACCATACACGTGAGTGTGCCGTTCAGAGAGTGCCGTAATGTAAAGCAGCTGAAATTGAAATCTTATCTTAGCATATTATTTTACACAGTTTTAATATAGTGGTCAGATTTATGAGCACACACAAGAACAACAAGATGGAGACCTGAGAGAGCGAAAGAAAGTCTGTTGTAACTGGCGGTGTACTGACGAGGTTTGTTGGGACTGGTTTCTAATGAAGTTTGGGTCACCTACCAGGAGCAGTGAAAGAAATACAGTGATACAATGAGAGTAAAAGAACAACTAACAGTCATTCAAATACATGAACAAACCAAGTAACAAGAGAAGGTGGGAATCAGTATGTCTCTAAAACACACAAGAAAAAAGCCAACAGGAATGAAAAGACGTGTGGAGGTATATTATTGGTGTGTGGGGGCTTTCAAATGGCATTAACATGAGACTGAATTGTAACCAAATAGCATGAAATACTTAAAACCCACCTGTAAATGCATTTAAAACACATTTGTAGATGAATGATTGACCACCTTAAGAGATGTTTTCAATAATCTGCAGCCGAGTGAATCGAAAGACAAAATCAAATATCCCAGACATATCTTTGAATGTATGAAGGACTTATTATAATTAATTGCCATTGTACAGCACTGAGAGCAGTTTGTGCGCTGCTCTAGTAATCAGCATAACGTTCTGGAGCATGTATGGCTCTACATTTTTGTGATACTGGTATCCGTTTTAGTTTAAAGCTGCATTCCATTATTTGACCTTTTTAGCATCTAAAATGGAGGTGAAAAGGCAGCTCTTCATCCAAAACATTTCCTCTTCAGATAAAAACGAGACAACAGATGAGTCCCTCTGCTTTGTGTGGAGAACAGAGCACATGCAAAGCCCGTTCCATTATACTTGAGGTCATATTGTGAGGTGCTTTGAGAAGAAGAGTTGAGGACTTTAAGTTGGAGAGTTGAAGTTCCTCTCTTTTAAGCCCTCTAAATCTCATAACAGATTAACAAGAGTCTGTGACATATCCAATGATCCAACAGTGATCCACCAAATCTGGAAACAATTCTCAAGGCACTATTTTACACTGAGGGACTGTTGATGATCCCTTTGCTCTGTCGGTTTAAGAGGTGAATGTATGACATGAGAAAAATTGATATCCTTCATCCCTCTCTTCTAAAGTCAGCGAGCATCAAACAAAGCTGAAAAGGTGACAATGCGAAACCGGAAATGCCAACTTTCTCCAGGAACTTAAGGGGCAGAAATGGTCAGTAGAGTGTACTTGGGACAGATCTAATGATTGCTTCTACAACTGTGGTCTGGAGGAGCTCCTTGGTGCAGAAATCACACTGTAGCATCTGCTAAAAACATTCTACAAAGAGAAATCCATGCATACCCAGTTGACATCGGTAACCAGTACCAACACAGTACCCAGATAGCAGCTGGACCTTTCTCAGAACGGTTGGCGGCCCAGCAGCCCTCATCCTTGAAGAGGGTATTGATACAGTGGGAGTTTGCCTTAGTTTGTGTTTCTAATGGCTCAGTTGGGCTGATGCCTGAGATATACTCTGAAATTAAGCTATTACATTACATAAAGTACATGCTAAATTGTTCTTTATAGATTAGCCAGGATGAAGTAGCGTGCTAAATGCTATATAATTGTATTTCACTATATACATGTGTAGTTGTAGGTGAGCTGTATTTCTACTGTTACTGAGGAGGTTGTGGTTGTGCTCAAAGTTAAAGAACAGATAAAGTTACCTTGAAAGTACAGAGTGTATTGTTGCTTCAATAAAGCCTTTGAGCAAAAGGGATTGAAAAATCTACAGAAAAATTTTGTATATAAAAAGAGCTTTGAATAAAACATGTTTTGGGATTTTTCTCTCATAGATTTCACTGGGTTGGCTAAAAATACGGATATTTGTCTTCTTTCTTTACATTCTTCATTGTTTGTGTCTTGAATAAGTCTGTGTTTACACAATAACGTGGCTGCAGCAGAATGAGGAAGAGTTGCGTGACTCCATGTTTCTGAATATGAATCCGCATGGTGTCTTGCGTGTGGCTTTCCTTGTTCATTGCAGTGTATGTCAGCAGCTAGTATGGACTGTTGTGAATAAGTCTGCATGCACAGGGACATGTTCATGTAAGAATTGAATGTGAAACACCAAAGCGTGCTAACACTGGTAGTGAATGTGCTGGTGCTGGTGCACTTTCCCGTCCACGTGTGAATGCGTGTGTGTGTGTATATCCGTGTAGATCTTCGGGTAGACCTTGGGAGCCAATCCACTGCCTCCCTGAGTCAGGAGCAGCTGCTGATGGGCAACGTAGTCTTCATATGAAAGACAATCTTTATCCCCGTTGGCCGTCTGAGGAGGCAGCGCTGGGCATGCACGGTCACGACTGGCTGCAGGTGGACGCTGGGCAGAAGGAAGAGCAGAGGAAGATGAAGAGGAGCAGGTTCGTTTTGATTGGCAGAACCAGAGGAGGGCGGTGCCTAAGATGAAGGCGACCCCTGCTGGTATTCCAATAATGACGGGCCAGGGGAGGCTCGGGGATGTTGCTGTGAGGACAACGTTGTTTTGGGGCTTCAGATCTGCAAAGGAGCAAGAGAAAATATGTCAGTAAATATGACAGAAGATAGAATTGTCAACTCATTACACTCCGTTTCCATCTTCAGTCTGACATTGCCAGACCATAAGCCAGGGTTATAAGAGTGGAGAACTACGATGTTGTGCAATATTGAGACAGCTTGACAAGGCTTGAATGGCTTGAGACTCTAGAAAATGTATCTAATATAGGCCAGTATTGGTAATGTGTAATATTTTTATGTAACTGGTATTAGCACCTGCACCAGTAGCAAAACAACTTTTTCGGTTAACTGCCTCCAATCAAACCTGCTGGTCAAGTATTTTCATCTCTCGAATATATAACCTGAGAGATAATTACATATGATCATTTACAACTCTCTCTGTGTGTATGCTGTGTGTGTATGTATGTTAGCTTCTCTCCATTTTGTCCTCTGACCTGGTAGCACAGTCAAGTAGGCACTCCTGAAGCTGTAGCCCATAGTATTGGCTCCTAGGCAGATGTACATGCCGGCATCCTCCTCCTTGGCTCTGGTTATCAGCAGCTTGTTAAGGTAGGATCCGTCAGGACGTGACCAAACCTCCCCTGTAGGCAGGACCACAAAGCGGTGGTCTCCAACCTTTGAATACAATCATACAAAGTTTATTGATCAGTTCAGTCAAATCCTACTAGTTAATTTGCCTCAGAGATTTGTGCTTACATGTAGCAGTGTGTTTGTTTGTACCTCTATGGTGGAGTTAAATTTGTTCTCATCACCAGGTTCGACTCTTTTAAGCCACTGAATAACCGGCTTGACATCACTGCGGACTTTACACTGGAAAGATGTGGTTCCTCCGTAGTCCACGGTGGTGTTGACAGGGTGAGTGCCAGTCAGAATTGGTTTAGAGTTGGTACGCTCTGAAGAAAGAGACAAACACATACACAGAATGAGAAAGTTGTTACATTTTATTTCAGTTGACAAAGTGTGAATAGAAGAAATAGCTTGATTGTTGTATTTTGTAAACCCAACAACCCTGAGAGAATATAATATGGTTTGCAAGCATTATTTGAACAGTATTTGCTGTATTCAGCACCACCCCCCCCCCCCCTCTGCTGAAGGTACACAAACAGATCCCTTATCTTCAGCTCCTGCCTTTTCTTTCTCAGTTTATACAGCAGAATAAACACACCTGCCAGAGACATGCAATAGTCTCTTTTTTAGTATCTGTTAAAACGATCTCACGAGAACGTAACCCAACAAAATTAACTTGCAGGTGTATGTTTGTACTTGTGTATGTTTAAGACTCTTCTAAGAACACTTTGCAATGCTAGCTTCCTTTTCTTTGTTGCTTCTAATGCATGTGCAGTGTTATAGACAGTGCTGCACAGGATTTCCTAAGGACTCAGGGTGCTATAAGTTATAATCATTTTAAACCTTAAATATGTTAATGTATGTCCTAAATACATCTGGTAAGCATGCTACCTACAATGAAATGCAAAGGAACCACACATGCAAACATCACTGCCAGAACTCAGCTAACATATGGAAAGAAAAGTTTCTAAAATGTTGCGTAAAATCTTTGGACATTCATTTTTCTTTAGCGCTGTAAGGCAATGACCAAGAGGGATGCCGAATGGTGCAGGGGTAACATGCATTTAATGTATCTCAAAATTATTATAATCCCAGCTTTAAGAAGGATGCTCTGAGTGCTCGTCAAGCAGGTGCAAACCCATGCCAACCAGATAAATGATCATATTTAGAAATTATGATCCTGATGTACTACGCTCAATTATCTCTATTTATGGATTATAAATGTTTTGTGAGAGCTTTACTGGGTTTCTGTCTAGTACTCCTTTTTTCCCAAATTTCCCAGCCATGAATGACTGACAGCTGAGTGAATCTCTACTGAGAGAGAAAATGTCACATTTGACATAAGCGAGCAGCGGTTTGATTTATTTCCTTTTGTGTGTGTGTGTGTGTGTGTGTGTCTTCAGGAAAGACTACAGCTGTACTTTAATGTACAACAGATGTGGCGAGTAAAGCGAGCGGAGCTGGTCTGAGCTATCACAGTCAGTAACATACAGTTCAGCTCAGACTAACAAATTCAGCTCGACCAACAGCTTAACATTAAATCATCCAACGTCAAAACAGCTTTTGTAGCCTTCCAACAACCTAATACATCAGAAAACACTCACAAATCATCATAACACACACATTCTGCTCTCAACAGTAAAACTAGACCTTTTTTAGACTGAAACTGCAGCTGGCTCACTTTCCAGACTGAAAAACCTGCTGAACATTCCTCGCTTGACTGGTGTTTGCTGACAGGGCTGGTGGTGATCAATAAATGCCACTGCATTTTAATCAAAGACAAACACTTTGATAACTGATCTATATCTTTGAGGTTGAGCATCCAGTTACTTAGTGACTCACCTATGACTTCCACTTTGTAGGTGGCGTTGATCTCTCCTGCTCTGTTGGATACGTGGCAGGTGTACTTCCCGCTGTGCTTCGGCATCAGGTTCTTCAGACTCAGAGTCCACTTCTTCTTCTTTCCTTCCCCTTCTCCTTCAGCGTCCTCGTCCACCAGCGGCCGACTGTCCTTGAGCCAGACGATGTCGGGGCGAGGATTACCGCTCGCTGTACACTTCAGACGCACTGAGCTGCCCACTGGGCGAGCGATGACACGCTTCCTCATCTTTGACGGCTGGGTGAAACGTGGACGTACTGCGAGTGAAGAAAGGGAGAATTGTAACTGGAGTTAGAAAGAGATCTGCTAGTTTTGCTATTAGCTGCTGGTAGAACACTGTATGGGGACTTAATGTAAAGTTATTCTGGATAAAACTCAAAATGCAAATGTGAAGAGATAAATAACACAGACATTTTCCTCACTCTCAGTCAGCCACAGATGGAAAAAAGAAAAGAACAAAGGAAGTTATTACGTAGAAGAGATAAACGGCTCACAGAGAAGTTTTATATTTACAAGCAGTGATCTGTTCTTCAAACCAGTGGAAAGAGAACAGATTGGGCAAGATTGTGGAATTCATCAAAGAGTATTATAAGAGTATTTTATGAGAAGTAAAGAGCTATCAGAGCCACGTTATCTGAAGAGGCCACGGCACAAAGGGAGGGTTCTGACTTTTTTTAAGCCTCATGAGCTACAGTTTCTACAGTATTAGCTCTTCACCTCCAGTAAAGTAACCATTTCTGCTTTCTTCATCTTTTAAGATTTTCTTTGTATTTGTTCTTAAAGCCCTACAGCTAATCTACAGTACTGTCCACCTCATACCTATTTGGGAATGCAAAATACCAACTTTACCAAAATACCAACTTCACCTTAATATTAGATACAATTCACATTTTTTTTCTATCTCTTTTAAAGAAATACCAAAGAAGAGAATGAGAACTACAGTTTGGATATACATGCAGTACATTTCCTCCAGATGTCAGGATGGAGCACTTTGCATTTTCCAAAGGGTTCTCTAGAGCTGTTATAAACTCTCTTGTTGCATGTTTGTTTGGCTTTTTGAACTGTGTGTTGTTGTTTCCTTGTTGCTCAATCTGACACTGTATTGGTTAAACCCCTGTTTATGCATGCAGACATCTGCAGCAACTAATGTGATAACAAATTCATTTTCTGCCCCATGAATACTGTGCACTGGTGTTTAACCTTCGACTACACAGTACATTGATGCCTGGTGTGAAAAGATGTCTTTGTTACAACTTACTGACATCCGTTTCCACAAATTAATTAGTGAATTAGGAAACAGTTGACATCTCAGTCTGCAGAAAATGATAGAATTTTTAGGACTGAATATGAGACTTGGTTACTTGTTAAGATGCACATTTTTTGCAGTGTAAGGAGCATCCGACATGCTGAGGTCATCGCCACAGGCAGTGCCAAGAATTCCATGTTGTGCTGTAACATCATATGGCAGCGTGCCTCTCGGTATATACAACCTAATTTGCTGTAATACACCTAATTGTTTGTTTAAGAAAATGTTTGAATCACTTCACTCTCCCTGACACAAAAGACTCACATGACCGGGAACCTACACACAAACACATGCATATACATATGCAGAAACACGTACACACACCATATTCCTTATTTTCCACTGATTCTGCACCTCTGGCCACAGGGTTGTATGCCTTTGCTTCTCTTACAAAGCCACATATTTGGCCTTAAATCACGCATACACGAGATCACACAGTAAAACCTGCTATACATCTATGTAACATCACTGCAAATATCCACTCATGGATGCATATCCGTGCACAAGTCATAAAAAGCCAGACAGTGACTTAGCATTACACCAAACATCCATTCATTCATGCAAATCCTTTTTTACAAAACATAAAATGGCCAGTTAACCCCATACACCTATTCAAACATCCACAGCCCTCCACACAGTTGCATGACTTAACCCCATGCAGCCATTCAAAGTTACATATTCCTCCTCATGACAGTCACTTAACCAAACCGAATCCCATGCATCTATTCATACACAAATATCCCTTTTAAAAAAAACACAAAAATTTGCGAGCATGTGACACTATCCAGTAGGGAGGAAGGAGAGGAAATCATTCACAGGAGCGTTTGATTTTACAGCCCTCAACCGGGGAGATAATTCATCCTGAAACTACTGCAGTTGTGCCTCTTTCTTTGGACACAGTTATCATTCTAGCTCTGAGTAAACAAACAAGGGTAAGAATTATGTGACGGGCTTGCGCGCTAAAATGTGGAGATTTCACTACGGCTAGATCACTCAGTGGAATACAGTTCTCTGCTGAACGACGGGAAGCTGGGCAGGATGACAGAACAAACATACTCAAAGGGGGCCTTTGAGTATGTCTGAGAAAAGCTACTGGACTACAGCTGAACTGTGACCAGACTGAGTCAATAGATCTAACAGAGAGTGGAGGATAAATATAAGACAAGTGATTAATACTATAGTTTAATGTTTTGGCAATGTCCAACTTTGATGATTACTTACATTCTACTGCACTGGCTTAGGCTGAAATTAATTGAGAAGATTAGGAAAGAGCCAACCATGGCAAAGTGCAGCTGATGAGACTGGAGAAGGAACAAAATAGTACTGTAAAGTGGTACTTAAATTAACTGATTGATATTGTCTAAGCCAAACTAAATCAAACAGAAGTTAAGGAGAAAACCGATGGAAAGAGAAAGAGCAAAGTTCAAATCAAGGTGAGCACATACAGACAGACAGACAGATTGCTAAAACACAAATAAAACTAGAGTGACGGCAGAAAAATTGAGAACAAAGAGATCAAGAGATAGAGTTAAAACAATAAAAATAGTAAAGGTAAGAGGTAAAAAGAAAGAAAAACAGAGCGAAAAGAGAAGTGAGGGTGAACTAAGAGAGCGGTGATAGAGAGAGGGAAGAAGGGAGAAGGTGAGAGCCAGAACGGGCAAAAGGGCAGGCTTGTTCTGGGTCTCAGGGGCCACTTTAACGCCACACTTCACAGTGTAAAAATACTGCTGACCCTCCGACTGACCGCCTTTGATCGGACAGTGTGTCAGAGACACTGCGTCGTCAGACAGGCCTAATTCAAATAAATAAGGGCGCTGTGTTTTTTCACGCAGAGCTAAATTCGGTTTGAACGCCGGCCTTAGCTAAAGCAGTGAGTGTGTACGTTTGGTTGCGTATGAGCAGAAAGAGGCAAATAAATAAAGAGAAAAAATGTGTGTGAAAAACAAAGAGAGTTAATGTTTGGTGACATTTGAGTGTGAGTGTGCATGGACATTTATGACGGAGAGAGCGAAGAAGAAGAGAAGGAGAAGGGGAAGGAAAGAGAGTTGGATAAAAGGATAACAAAAAGCAAAGAAAGAAGGGTTAGGTTACATGACAGGGGGACCGGGCAGACTTGGGAGGAAGGAATGTGTCCCACCAAATCACACCTCACACAAATAGACTGCTCTCCACTCTGTCAGAGCCAATTATCTGAGCAAACAACCACCCTGATCATTGTGTATTTGTGGGTCTGTGTGTGGGCCTCACCTTCTCCCCTCTGACAATGTGCAAGGTGTTTATTGCACAATCTGCTACTGTGCTTTTTATGATACACACTCTCAGCTATCTAAAGTGTCACGTCTAGGCTTCCGTCTAATGTTTTTATGCATGTAGTGATGCGATCAGAGAAGCTGTGAGTGGTTACCCAGTTTCCCAGCCAGCTCTGGGGCGTGTTCAGCGTCACCATTGGCCGTCCCTGCTCCACCTCTTGAACTGGAGTCATCTGTTGACAGAGAGAGATAGACAAGAAGCATCATTAGTGAAGTGACAACTTCTAAATAATTGATCATGAGTAATATACAGCATTAGACTGGGTAAACCCAGCCCGATCTGCCGGTGATTTGATTTCGCTCTGCAGCTCAGGCTGGAAACCTATACGTTTATCTATCCTGCTTCTGTTACAAATTTGTGGGAACCAATCAAAAACTGGCTTATCCACCTGGCGCGCGATTGGCGGATTTAACACGATAACGATAGAGAAGCGACCAAGCAGTAGCGACAGCGGCATCAACGTCGCTGTCACTATCCAATTGCGTACAGAGTCATTTGAACTATACCCGTTGATCACGCCTCTTGTGCAGAGAAAATACAGAGCAGAATCCCCACACTAATGTTCAATCTTAAAAGATTGAGCTTGGTCTGGTGATAGCCAGACTAATACAGCACTGCAAGCTCTAAGCATCAGACAAATACATATTCATTTGTACTTTCAATTGTCAGTGCTGAATTGTCTTGATGAAGTCATGATTTCTACACCCAGTTGTTGCTCGGTAGTTAGGATGGATTATTTAGAAGGAGGATTATTTTCATAGCATCTGACAGATGTTTTATAAGAAGCAGCTGTTTTGCTATGGGGACGTGATGTATTATGGTTTGTCGAACACAAATTCTAGATATCAGTGCTGCTCTCACAAATTGGATGCAGATTGTTACAAGTTAGGGATGTGTTTATGCAGAAGCATCACAGTTATCACTTTAATATTTAAAAATATTTAGAATATACAGGTTGTTTTAAGTAACCCTGCAACAGTAAAAGTGGGAAAACATAGTGGTTAGAAAAGCTGTGGGAAGTCTGGTGGAAAGGTGAAACTTACAGGAAAGAACTCACTTCTGGATTTCAAACACTTACTTTCCATCCATGACTCTGCCCTCAACACCCCATCATGCATTTCACATTGTTGAGCATTGGACCAGCTTCACATTTCTTGTCAAACCAGAAAACCAAATGACAAATAGCATGATCTGTCGGTCCTGTAGTGTGAATGAGCCAGAGACTTGTTGCTACTGAAACTCACTGGTGATGAAAGCTGTGAAATATAACGCTACAAATCTCCTTACACGCCTCTACCCTTTACCCTAAAATGTGTGCCCTAAAATGTTTTTTTTTATTTTCCATAAACTACCTTTCAGGGGGAAATGAAATGGTCCAAAGAACAAATACTTTTTTGAATACCTTCATACTGTATGTGCCTATATCATACTCCACAGTATCATATTGCTTTACTCTCACGCTGGTGTATCCGTTTCCCTCCCTCAGCATGTCATCCCACATTGATTATCAAAAAGATACAAACATGTGTCTGAACCTTTTCGCTAGGAATCGCTTCAAGATGGAACCAATGTATCCGAGGGGCCCTTTAACAGGGAGGTGGGGAGAGCTGATACAGTGCAATATCAGGTATGTCAAACACGTGGGTTTGGGGGGCTTGAACCTGAAGCTTCAACTAAAACCTGATGGTAGTGATGGAAAGAAAGAAAAAAAAATGGACCAAACAGCCTTGGACCACCTGCAGAAAATACTTGAGAGTGCATGCGTAATTGTAAATGGATATGTTTATCGTGCATGTTGGTACATACTGACCACCTTAAAGCTCAGAGTGTCTAATGCAGCGCCAAATGTCTTTAAAGCATCACTATTTGGATAATGGAGTGAAAGACACATTTGAAATGCAAATACAAGGCATGACCTGTATCCTCAGGGCTGGTATTAATAGCATGTTGGCAGGCTACATGTGTGTTTGTGTGTATCTTGTGTGTGATATGAATTCCTCTGTGGGTGTGTCAGTGCATGTGCGGGTGCGTGCGCTCTGCCGTTATTTAAATAAGTAGTAACTTGAGGTGTCCTCCTTCCCTCCCTTTGAATCTCCCTTCATCCCTCTCTCCTGCCACATGCATGGCGTGTTCTGAGAAAGGGCAGTGCGTTTGAAGCAAAGCGGCATGGGGGTCTGATCTGAAGTGGGACATGGTTTAGCACTCTTAACAGCTAGCGAACCAGTAAACCTTACTTGGCAGACCTCCTACGGACCCACTCACAGAGGGGGGCTGGGCCGCTTCGCCTGTACATACAGTGCAGCCATACATGCAAAGTATCAAAGTATATCAAAAATGTAAAACATATATCTGTATACCTGCTGTATAGTGTGATACTGATGCAGAGACATATCAGCAACAGGCAACAGAAAATCTAATAACACGTGATGTCCAGCGGACTCCTCCATTATCACTTCACTCATGAATTGAAGTGGAAGCTTTCATCCAAAGATGTTCAGAGAGCAAACTGAATGTGTGTGGTCTCACTAGTAGCGTTATTAGCGTTATTAACACCAGACTCTTGAACACTGCTGAAAAAGCCATTGTATATATGTTCTTTTTAAACCGTCTCGTCCTGAGTTAAACTGTAACAGTATCTTTCAGTGTGAAACCTGCAAATCGAACTCGACTGTCAGCATGTTAGACATGCAGGGTTCATTAACAGTTTCTGCCAGCAGAGTCCATTTTACATTTTTCTTCAATTCTGTTATACAAGTGCAAAGTTGAGTGTGTGTGTGTGTGTGTGTGTGTGGGGGGGGGTGGGGGGGTAGTTTTAATGTTTTACTGTTTGGTTCAAGCTATACACATAGACTCGAAAACATATTCCCTCCCCGCTTCAGCTGTTTTCAATAAACAAAAGGTTTTCTTCTGATCCCGTTCCACCTTCTAATGTTCAGCCAGATACTTTGGCTGGTGATTACAACAACAAATCGTCACTCTCACTCAAACACACACACCCACACACAAGGTAGCTATATATTCAAAAGAGTCCTGAGGTGATACTAAGAATCAGCATCGAATCAGGGCCGATGCTGGTATATTTTAATCATATCTGCTAAAATACAGCAGGTCAAAAGCCGATCTATTGATGTTTTGTCAACCTCTGCCTGCTAGTTTTGCAGAGCTGCTTTCCTTTACCACAGCCAGGCTCTACAGTGCAGCATTTTTCTGCATATGTGAGTGAAAATTAGAATGTGTGAATATGAAAAATGATTTGGGCGCATCGGTAGGTGACTCTGAGTTTGGACACTGAGGTTTGCAAAATACATAACCACAGATGCTTGTGAGTGTTTCTGTAGTTCCAACAAATCCAACAGAGTGATACCTCCCTATCTGATCATGTCACATCAATTTCAGGAGTCACATTCTCCCACTTGATATTTTATGTATATTATCAATGATTCAGACTTATATACTCAATATCTTTTGGAGGTAACTTTAAGTATTGCATTGAATCTGATTCGGTATTTGGCAGATACCTAAAATTAAAAGACTCAGATCGGAATCAGGGCCAAACATTTTTTATTGGGAAATCCCTACATGACCTAGTCCAGTTAAGTTAAAAAATAAATATATACTTTTGCCATAATGTATGCTTTTGGACCACATGTTTCTGATGAATGTTTTTCTTGTCTTTGCTCTTGTCCCAGATGTTTCACCTTGAAGTTGCATTTGCAGAAGATGTTAAAGAATTCTTTTTTTTTTTTTACAGTATGTAAAGGGAGTGGCAGTTCAAGTCCCTGTACGGACCAAAGTACGGAGTGGTAGCTGGAGAGTTGCCAGTTCATCTCCTGGGCACTGCCAAGGTGCTCTTGAGCAAGGCACCAAACCCCCAACTGCTCAGGGGCGCCTGTCCAGCAGTCGCAACCCCCTCACTCTGACATCTCTCCATTTGTGCATGTATAGGACCTGAGCATGTGTGTGTATTTCAGGCCTGTGTGTAGTGTGTTCTAACAGAGTGAAAAAAATAATAATTTCCTCCCTGGGGATCAATAAAGTATAAATTATTATTATTAACCATGGAAGCATTGACGATAAAGACACCAAATATTTCCCTGAAAATCCATGATTCCATACAGACTTAAATTTTGCAAACACAGGAAATAAAACATATCTGCCATACTTCTTTTGTCATTTATGAGTTTTGTATTCTTTTCTTTATTTCTTTATTTATTTTATTCCAACCTTCACTAACTCTCTCTCCTCACATTTGTGCTTTCTGTTTCATTTGCTGCCTCTTTTCTTTTTTGTTTCTTTTCTTTTCATCTACAGGGGGGAAATGGTTCAACAGTGTGCTACATTTCACACATTTACTGGCGGGGTACCTCTGTGTAAGTGTATGTGTGTGTGTGTTTGTATAACCCCTTCTTGTGTTTACATTTAGGTCTGTAGCAATAAGGCAGCAATTGGACATGAGCACGCTCAGAAATATGAGTCCTAACAGTCCAGTGTGTATGTGTTTAAGTGTGCGTGGTTGTGTGAGTGGGTCCAGGGGGCCAGTGTTTTCCTAAAGGGTCATGTCCTTCTAGGTTTTAATATAGAGACACTGGATATGTGGACAGAACCTTTTGTGTGTGCATGTGTTAAGGCTGGTTGTTGCAGCATCAGGGCCAAAACCAGGCTGATGTGAGTTTGTGTATCTGACAAACCATGTAAACCACCGTTAGTCCTCTAAAACTGACCATAGTCACAGTTTCGGACTTTACACAGGCACAGCTTGCCTCACACTTTATCCACACTTGATGTTTTTACATTATAATTCAGACAGGAGCTACCGCAAGTGAACACGTTTTACATAACTCTGGAAGAAGACGCATTGTTTAGTTAAAGCTGGGTCCTAGGAGAGTTTATTTTTGCTTCAGCAACAATAGCTTGCTTTAAATATTGCAGGGGATTGCAGTTTGACCAAAGTTGAGTTTAACTCAATTGAATGGTGTGTAAATGATCAGAAATACCATAAAATAATCTTAAATCTTCACATAGATTCCAATTTTGCTCTAATGTTAACCCAATAAACTGCTAAAATAGGGCAATTTTTCAAGCAAGTTATCATACAGTAAACTTTATTCTTTCACTGAGGTTCATAGTTCATTCTTGATTCTGGGTCCAGCGGTTTAGAAAAAAATCCCACCACAAGGTCCATTTAGTAGCTGAAGCTTTCTATCATATCTATTTTTTTCTGAACACTTTCAGGACTTCTCATCCATAATCCTTTCATCACTTTGAGAGCAGGTTGTAAAGATGCAAACATCTGTAAGCTGTAAGCTCTTTAAGCAAAGGTTGTATTCTTTTACTTTTTTACCAATCTGTACCACTCAATCAATTCAATCAATTTGCAGTTTTTTCTATGTAAATAAAAAATACCACCATACCAGAAGGGTTTTTATATAATCATACAATATAATAATCAGAGTTGATTTATTGATGCATCTTTAAAAAGGGAATGTCCATCTCTATCTAATCTAATCTTCACTAAAATAATGTTGTTGTTTTTACCTGTACATAAAAGGTTTTTACAAAAAAGTTAGTTTGGTCTGCAAGAAAACCAAGATGTCCGAGGACCTCATAATCTGTTTGACAAGTGACCTCTGGTAGGTGTACCACAGAGATTGTTGGACTACTATTTCAGAAGAGCATGGGCAGCAGGATAAGAAAAGAAATGTTGTATTTGGATGTCAGACAGATGAACTTTAGAACCCCGTTCTTTAATACAGTTTTGCAACAATCCTACTATCCTTCTCCAAACCCGTCTACTGTAAAAACCAGCAGAAAAAAAACACAATTTGTCCTTCAGCAGTTTGTTGGCCTGTCATTGCACTAACCCCCTGCTAAAACACACACACTGTCATTATAATTCCATCAATTCAATGATACTCCGGAAACAAAGAAACCACATGCAGCTTGTGTTATAAGCCCATTATTGCTGCTGTTGGAATAACACAAGAGATTAAGAAATGTTTATACTGGAGGGGTTTTGTTTGTGGGTCTGTTTGTCTGACACACAAGCTGCATTAAACTCCACGTTCCAAACATACTTTTCTCTCCAGCCACAGTCACTTTTAGGAACATTTATTTGAATTCAGTTGCCGAAAGTTGCAACATTACACACAGTGTTATTGCAATAAATGGTCAGATTAACGTGGTTTGGCCCCAGATCCAAATGGTAATACTGTAGATGTTCTGTGGAACCTTTAGCAGCTCATGTAATCTTCTGTGGACAGTAGGTGTTTAAGGAGCCAAACCACCAGATAGTACAGTGTAAAACAGACATAAATGTGCACGTTTTTCTTTTTTTTTATAATTCACAAAAAAATAAATGAATAAAAAGGCTTTGTCAATGATATTTCAGTGAATCAACCCGGAGTTTCGGGGACATAATACAGAACATTTATTAACAATAAGGATAATATATCATCAATTAATATTGCAAAACAAAACACACTCAAGGTCAAATTAAAATTATTTTTTTTACGAGACTACTGAAAACCTAATATTGTGATTTTAACTTTTAAGAGAAAACGGCGAGATGTGCGTTAGTCCACACAAGCATCCACGTCTGCACACGTGTACTACAGATCTGCTCACACACACACACACACACACACACACACACACACACACACACACACACACACACACACACACACACACACACACACGTCACTGTGATTTACACTCTCCTGTGGAGAGGCTGTGTAGCCTTATGGAAATCATTATAACCTGGGCTGCTACATAGTCCTCCATTAACAGCATGAGAGAGAGACATTGAAAGGGGCTGCGACGGAGAAAGAGAGGGAAAAAGACGGGAACTGACTGACTTTTAGAGGAGGTCAAGAGGCAGCAGGAGAGAGATGAAAAGACAGAGTTGGAGAGAAAAAGGCGACAGTGCAGAGTGAGATTTATTAACTGTAACCGCAGAACAGACAATCGCACACTACAGTTAACTGCTACTCTCAATGAGCGACAACATTGGCTTACATGACAGATTAACAGCTTGTGTGTGTGTGTGTGTGTGTGTGTGTGTGTGTGTGTGTGTGTGTGTGTGTGCGCACGCGTGCATGTACACCCAGAGTATTTAGTGGGCATCACAATGGTGACGTGTGTTTGGGGTGACGACATTTCTGACTGGAACATTTGATCTCATTACCCCTCATTATTATACACGAACACACACACACACACACACACACACACACACACACACACACACACACACACACACACACACACACGACAGGGTTTCCGGCCCCAAATATTCACCCTCTCCCGTTCTTCCCTCGGCCCCCTTAGACCCGGCCAAGACAACAACAAAACCTTTTACGAGTGCAACTTTACGACGCTATTTACAAATGTGATTACACGTTTTGCCATCCTGGACTCAGGCTCTCTGAAATATGATGAACACACTTCGATGTTCGGCAGGGAATTGCTTCCAGCTTTCTGACCTATTTGGTACAAACCTGTGTGTGAGCCAATCTCACAAACACACACACACACACACACACACACACACACACACACACACACACACACACACACACACACACAGACACACACACATTTACACAAACTATTTCATACAGTAATCTTGGTATGTGGTTGATTTACCAAGGTTTTCTGCTGGCAAAAATTTCAGAGTGAAGGCAGGTTTACAGTAAGAAGGCTCAGGATGTGTGTGTGTGTGTGTGTGTTTTACTACATGGATCTCATTCCTCCCTTTGCAGGTTTAGGTAAATCACTAAAGAAAGAAAAAGAGGTTGTGGAGGTTCATATGGCTGAATCCTCAGTTACGTTTAAAGTCAAATGCTTATTGAAAACCAAATATTCAACATTCAGCTTTTGTTACCTAAGAATGGTTAATGTACAATAATTACTTCAATGAGTACTGACTAAAATTTGCCTTTTTAACAGGTTTTTAAAGAGGGAGCTGTAACTATGGCTCACAATTGTGATCAGTAGTACACTTGATGTGAAGTCTTGGAACTTGCCAAGTTGCCGGTTTCAGTTTTTCCAAAGTCACAAGATCCAAAAAGGCTTTCCTCAAAGATCGATATCCGTCCTTAAACTTTAAGTGGAATAAAATGTGCAGTGTTCAAGTCAATTGAATTAGGTTGCTGTGAGAGTAACTGGAGCTTTCTGCTATTAGACAGAACCAGAGTTTGTTCCAAGCCCTAACAGGATTGCATAAGAAGCACGAAAGGTCTTAAATTTTATTGCAATTAAAAAATGGTTTGGATTGCTGACTAAAGTAAATGGAAGTCTGTCGATTCAAAGTAGTTCTTCCTCGTCCCATGGCCAAACAATCCACCAGGTTTGATTGACATTGGTTAATCAGACAATTAGACCAAAAAATAACTTTGTTGACAAAGGCTAATATCTACAGCAACTAATCAAATATATCAAAACTAATAGGTCAACAAGAAACATATCAAACTGGACAGACATCTTTTAATGAAGGACCTGACTTCACCAATACCTGAAAATTACTTAAGCGGATGAGTGCAGCACATGGATGTATGTAACAGTTTAAAGAAAATGTACACGTCTACTGGTGACATGGTAAAACCAATGCAAAAGAGTGGATGTCCTGCACATCTAACATCAGTTGGATACAGGTGGAGGACAAAAATAGAATAAAATAAAAGAAGGAGGATGCAAGCTCTCACGTTTTACAGTAAGTGAAGCAATGTTTGGACCATCAAGGACTTCACCGGGGTAAAATCCCTGACCAAGACCTTGATTAACTTTGCCAAATTAAACAATATTCATGTAATGGTTCATTCTTTTGTCTTTAAATATTTCCAGTTCTTAAAATGTAAAAAAGTAAAAATGGGGCACACAGAAAAACATGCCTGGTCATCAATATGAAGAGCTGACCACTCAGAGCTACAAGCTTTTCCGGAAGCAGCATTATTACAGCTTTTATAACCATGTGCCCAGCTGGTCCGGCTGTGTAAATTCTGCTTACCGCTGCAGCAAAAATCAACCCTGTATATATATATATTTTTTGGGGGGGACTTTTACCTTTATTGTGTAGAGACAGTGGATGAAAGGGGGAGAGAGATGGGGGATGACACGCAGCAAAGGGCAGCAGGTTGGATTCAAACCCGCGCTGCTGGAGGACTCAGCCAACATGGGGTGAAAGCTCTTACTGGGTGAGCTAGAGGGTGCCCCGACCCTGTATATTCTTAGTCAGACTGGAGACATTTCAGGCTTATTTGACCAATAATCCCTTGCTCTCCATATTATCTGTCTGTGTCCCCTCGCTGCAGAAGTAAACACTGAGTGTGTAAGTTTCTACAGTTAAGTCAAACAGAGCTCAGTCTCACATGCAGACTAAACAAAAACAGTTTTAGGGGAAACCTTTTGTATGCCAGCATCACGTTAGAGAGCAAACAAGAGAAATAAAGAGTTAAGGTGCATGAATATGTAGCTCTGTGTGTGTATAAGTGTGTGTGTCTAACTCCAAGCAGAGCTCTGTATTTCCGGAGTTTGATCTTGTGCCATGAATGGGCTCAACACACTAATTACAGCCACCTGTGTTTGTGTGTGTGTGTGTGTGTGTGTGTGAGAGAGGTATGAGTGGCTGCATGAGGGAGGAGTTTGACTGTATGGTCATGAAAAAAGCTGTTTCCACTCACACATACACACATTTCAGGGAAAAAATAATTTAGCGTCTTTACTTGGAGGAGCAGAGGTGCTGTTTTTTCACTCTTGTGTTAACCTTCAGTGTTTGTGTGTGTGTGTGTTTGGTTTGTAGGCCTGTTAGCTTTACTTTGCCCTTGGCCATGTCTCACAACCAGGCAGCAGCATGTCTGAGTCTGTCTGTCCAGCTGTCAGTCACTCAGAAAAGACATTGTGAGTCTAAGCATACAAGAATCTATTGGGCAAAGTTCCCATTTTAAAGTGGGAGAGATACAGAGGATGAGACAGATTGGGCCAATTGCTTTATTGAACCATCAAACCACTGACATTGTGCTCACCATCCTTTGAACATACGTTTTTCATGAGTGCAACAAAGCCTCATGGCGCACATTTTTACCTTTTCAGTGTGTGTGACAAATTGTCTCATTCCAGAAAATCATTATATCCAATGGAAAAAAAAATATCTTTATGTCCCAGACTAGATTGGTAGAATATGGTGATCAATGATTGGGGTAAACTACTGTAACCACCTCACTTGTAATGCTATTTTTCTTTAAAAAGAAATCATCAAATAGCATCTTTCTGTCTGTTTGTCTGCAGTGAAACTTAATTTTGTACCCAGGAAAGACCTACCAGATATCATAGCTACAGCTACAATAGCTTTATCTTTAAAATATTTTACAAACCCCATGTGGATTGACTCAAAACTGCATTACTAATTTACCATAATTATATGTTAATCTTTGTGTCAGTTACTAAGTCAGCTTTCTCTGTTTTATACATTTCTCTCTTTTTCTAGTGTGCTTACCTTTTAGTGTAGCTAAAGATCCACAGCAGGCGACTACTCATGTGTTCGATCAGGAAGCTACAAACCACACGCACACACTGTCCTTGTATATAAAACAAGCGTTTTTATGGCAAAAGTAGTAAATATTAACGTGATCACAGCTCAAAACATCTGGTGTTCTTGTGTTTCACTCCTCAACAATGTTAACTGTCAAGTTTTTTTTCTGGAGAGTACAGCTGGCTTCAGATGAAGGTCAGGCAGTCGTCTAAGTGACTAACAGAAAGAAATGCCATTGAGCTCCCAAAGTTCCAAGTTCCTCTTAAAAAAAACTAAATAAGCTAACGCTTCCAGGTAACTCATTTAAGCCAGAGAGCAGAGTTGGCTAAAATTGTGAGCAATAAAATTCTGTTCCAGGAAGTAAAATCTACCACCCCTACAGGCTGAAAATAGTTCCAGACCCCTCGGCACTGCAACTTTTATAAATCCACTGTACAACTGTATTATATTGTACTGCTCTCACGCTGTCCTTTTCTAAACTTAGCACAAAAAGGAAAAAGGAAATTTGTGTTTGGTAGATTATTTCTCTGTGGTACCAATGCTTTTTGGCAATAAATCTTATACCATTGGAAAGCCTGTTTAGTTCCCTTTCAAATGGTGCCCCATTTGTAAGGAAGATGCATTTGTGGGATGAGCAGCAGTGCTGAGTATGTGGGTTGCGCCAATGAAGAATTTGCCAAATCTTCTCTGCCAATGCCAAACAGCTTATTCTGCCACTGACTCGTTTGGTGGATTGGATGATTGAAGACACATATTGGCAATTTAACAATTTATTCATTTCACAAACAGGAGCCTCAGTAGCATGTGGAAGAACCATACACAGCCACAACAGCCTGGCACCTCCTCCTCATGCTGGTCACCAGCCTGGTCACACACTGCTGTGGGATGGCATCCCATTCTTCAACCAGCATTTATCGCAAGTCAGCCAACGTGGTTGTGTTGGTCACTCTGGCACGAACAGCACGCCCAAGCTGATCCCACAAGTGTTCAATGGGGTTGAGGTCAGGACTGCTGGCAGGCCATTCCATCCTCTCCACTCCCACATTCTGGAGGTAGTCTCTGACAAACCCCGCCCTGTGGGGGCGAGCGTTGTCATCTTGGAGGATAGAGTTCGGTCCCAGACTGTGGAGATATGGGATTGCCACTCGTTGCAGAATCTCATCTCTAAATCAGGCACCTGATTGGCAGCATCTGGGTGTACCAGAAGCTCAAAACAAGTGTCAATAGCAACAGCAAAATAACCTGTTTGGCAATGGCAGAGAAGATTTGGCAAATTTTTCATGGGCGCAACCCACATACTCAGCGCTGCTGCTCATCCCACAAATGCATGTTCCTTACAAATGGGGCACCATTTGAAAGGAAACTAAAAAGGCTTTCCAACGGTATAAGATTTATTGCCAAAAAGCATTGTTACCACAGAGACATAATCTACCAAACACAAATTTCCTTAGTTTTTGTGCTAAGTTTATGTTAATTCACATTATACTTTGCAGCTCCTAGTTAGCGCTCTCCAGACTGACTCAGGATGAACAGCAGAATAAGATCACACTTTTGTGGTTTCAAGGAGCTGTCATGTCGGTCATAAATTGTCAATCAGACACTCTTTATCCTGCCAACAACCGTCTAAGTGGCTCGGGTGTTTCTGCAACCAGGAACCAGGAAAGGGACTACATCACTTTACATTCATGATAACACGGACATGAACACTCACTATTGTGTTGTACAAGGTCTTACTTTTTAATTATGGTGGCTGGACAGTAAAGGTTTGGGGAACCACTGGGGAAATAGCTAGCTAGCTTCCCCTTGCACTGGTGATACTTTCTGCCTATAGCATGGAGGACAATGTAACCATATATAGTTAGTCTATTCTTTGGTGAGTCCAGTTTACTGTTACTGTAATTCAATTGTGCAATACCTTTGGTCTAACTCTTGTTTATGGTATCTCATCTTTTTTCTAAATCATATTCACTATTATTGAATTTGTTGTGTTTTATATTCTATATACTATATACTATTTTCACAGTTTCAAAACTACAAATGCCAACTCCTTGTTTTCAACCTTTACTAGAAAAGTATTTAACTTGCTGTAAAGCTGACACTGAAATGGTCTAACTGTTGAGAAGACTAACCTTTTTACCTTTAGGTAGCTAACAGATTCTGAGCAATCAAACTTCACTGTAGCTGCTGGAAACATCAAATGTCTACATCTGGCCAGTTATCCACAGGAGAAAAAAGAAACGTACTGTACATATAGCTTTTCTTTTTTAACTCTTGGAAAGTGTTTCAGGGTGGATTTTCCTTCAGGTATCCTTGAGTAAGAAACCAAATCCCTATGCTTTCCTACTGCTGACCCTGCCCCCTCTGACCTCCCTGCAAGGAGGCAAAAGAAAGGACAATTTTCCACTAGGGATCAATAAAGTATCACATTATATAATGATTATGACTCCAAGAATGTCAGTAAATATTTTTGCAACTATTGCGCTGCTGTAGCAATGAGGGGAAGGAAGAGAGTTCAACTGTGTCGCTTCCAGCTGACAAAGCAAAATTGCTGCCCCATTCAATCTCATTCTGATATTATCCAAATACACAATATGTGATTAACATGCCACATTTTAATGGTGCGTTAATATGACACGATCCATTATCCAGCAGAGTTACTCCTAAATTCAGCTCTGGTATATTTTCAGACGCTATGGCCAGGCACGGGCCATTAAGCATTGGTGGTCAAGTTTAGGTTAACAACAAGGACTGGGTTTGGTTATGACATGAGAAATGTTGAGAAAACCAACAGTGAAAAAATACACAAAACACCCCGGCCTCCTCCAACGCTGAAAATGGACTGTGTCAGAGCATAATATATCAACAGAGCGATGAAATAACATACAGGCACGCGGCAGAAGTGGTTCCACACACTCGCTCATAAACGTCACACAGTGATTGGGTTTATGAGTTCTGAAAACATACAGTTAGGGATCAGGTTTTCGGTTTTCTGTGTGTGGGTTAATATAACGCGCGTGTGTGTGTGTGTTTGTACAACAAAAGCATCTGGATAAATTCATTTAGTTTTTTTAAGCCACAGAATAATAATAATTTTGTCTCATCTTTCTTCTTCTCGTTCCTACAGTATGCATGTGTGCCTGTGACAGTGCATTAATCCCTCGTTGTGTGTGTGTGTGTGTGTGTGTGTGTGTGTGTGTGTGTGTGTGTCTATTTTTCCGTAGCTGTTTTACATCATTGTTCACACTTCATTGATGGAGCTGCAGGGTCAAGTGTGGAACACAGACTGAGATTTGCCTAAAATGGAGACGATGTGGACGCCACGCAGGAATCTGGCAAACATACAGCTGCAGCCTGAAGCCTTGACACTCCACCTCAGCAGATTAACGTGACAGAGGAGATCCCTTCAAGGACAGAAATGATTCAGTGGAATTATTGAATTACTTCATGTCCGCTACACACAGGGGGGCTCTGAGATCACAGAAGTGGAAACAGTGTGTGTGTGTGTGAGTGTGTGTGTGTGTGTTTTTAACATGCAGTATACGCAGTTTACTCATTAAATATTAAGACACATAAAATGAGACAAGCAAGAAATCTCAAGATCTGTATTACATAATAGAATTCAAACTAATATGAAAAGACGAAATGTCTGCAACCAAAACCTTGTACTTTTCAACACACTCGGTGCTGACAGTGTGCAGGCATTCACTACCTTCTTTTGCATGACTTCATTTCTCCTACACACTTGTCTACAAGATGTGCATTAGCCAATGTTCTCTAAAACAATGTTAAAAGGCGCCAATGTATGTTGCATTTTTAGTGTGGGTTAAACCTGTGGCCACTGTCATCAGTAACTCTCTATTTTAAAAATGTAAACGTATTAACTCATTCTCCCAGAAAAACCTATTTTTACACCATAAGCAACACCAAGTATGTGTGCTTACTTATGTCAGTTTCAGGATATTACTCAAAGCATTGGACTTATATTATTATGAACTTATATATTTTAATATTGGACTTTTTAAAAGGCCTCTAAACGTAATTGTAGACATATGCAACCTGTTGCAAAAAGTCACCCCTTGCTTTGTTTTAAGGAATTACAAGCCCAAAAGTGTGGGATCTGCTCCTCTAGAGAATTTCAACTGCCAGTATGTGTTATGTCCAGAGGGGATGCAGAAGGAGCAAGGGCTGTTTAAAAGGCACCAGGTCAGATATATTTAGCAATTTCCTCCAACTTCAAACCATCCTGGCTATAAAAACTACTGTCATATCCCAAATATAGATGATGTCCCCATCAGCAAACTTAAGCCTTTCCCCTGTGTGACGGTCTACTGCACTTGATGAACTGCCCTTTTATCTTAAAAAGCAGATCTTTGGTCAAAAACAAGACAATAATATTCAAAGACCCCTGGCTGTAATTGAGAATAAAGAAAGCAATAGTTGTATAAATGTGTCTTTGTTCCGGAATGCAAATGTATGTATTTGTACATGAAGTATGCATCTGTGCAAACTATGTATGTGGGTTTACGTGTGCATGTTTCTGCCTTTGTTGGTTTCTATGTTATTGAATGTGTGTGTGTCATTAAGTGTGTTTATGTGAATGAGCATGTGTCTCCATGCATGTGAACATGTGTATGCAATGTGTATTTATTATTGAGTGCTTAAGTGTGTATTAGTGCATCTACCTGCATTTATGTGCATCCAAGTGCATTTGTGTGTATACTGTAATGGTGCCTGTGTGCGTGTATATGCATGTATATGTGGGTGCGTGTGCTCGTCCAGCTGCTGCCTGTGTAACTCTAGTAAACATCAAGGCTGCGCTTTACTTGCTGAATTAACGAATCTCTCACATCCATCGCCACGCGCCGCCTTTGAAACGCACACCGCCAGCCTCGGCTCAGGACTTTGAACTCTCAATCACTCTCTCCCTCGCCCACCCTGCTCTTCCCTGTATTAAATTATACTCCAGTTAAATATCTACTCCTTAGTACTTTAGTAGTTTTCTCCCCTATTTACTTCTTTCTCATCTTACATCCCTGAATTCATTTTTAACAACTTGGGCTGGAGGTACGACCACAACTGCGGTAGGGCCATGAGATCGAGGAGACCGAAAAGAACATTTCGACTTTTGGTTTCCTACAAACTGCACAAACGTCCCATCCTAAAGCTCACCTTCACTTCACTAGTCCCATAAGACTCATCCACTTTTATTACTGACTGTTCATTCATGATTTAATTCTTAAAGGCTTCTACAATCAGATTCCTTTCTTATCTGATGTATAATTCGATAACCAAGATTATTTATCCACTATAAAACAACAAATAAGTACTTGCTAAAAAGCATTTGACAGGTAAACTATTTCACAATAAGTTCTGTAGAGCACATACGTTACTACACACAGACAAAGTTAATCCAATTAGGTAAGATTTGCAGTACAATACAAAACAAAAAACACATACTAATGCTAATGCTCTTTAAAGAGTAAAGTGTTTTGTGAAGTGAATGTACATACTGGCAATTAAGTGAATACATTTTATGTTGCAGAGCAAATATATGTTGGTATGTTGACTTGTAAGTATTAGAATAATCAGAGTCACTGAAATTACTTTATATATTTCTCAAAATATAACTGCTTCTCTTGAAGCGCATTGCTGCAGTTAACTCCACCCACCCAGTATTACCAGAAAAATAAATAATCTACATATTATAAATTATTAGTGGCTTCTAAGTGGACCATGTCTGCCTACCTCTGCTTTAACTGTGATCCCTGACGGAATATCGGAGAGGCTTTAAACAAAACGTCACACTTTAAAGCGACTAACTACTGGACCTCTTAAGTATGGGTGTGTCATACGCATGTGCACAAGTGTGTGCATGAGCTTGTTTGCTTTGCACATACTTGTACGTATAATTTTTTCTGCATAGATCTGCATGCGTGCTGACGAGTGTTTACATGCCCTTGTGTACGTGTATGTGTTGAGAATATGGGGTTGTCTTGTTCAACTTCAAAGATTCTGGCACACTGCTGTGTGAGGCTACATGCTGACAAGCTGTCTTTGATGAACAACTATTTACAACAATGTAAAACTCACCCGCTCATCATGATGTGCCGCTGGGTGACATTTCAACATGACTCACCCTGATGCCTGCTTTGTTCTACTCTCATTTGTGTAACTCAGAGCTGTTGTGGATTACTAATAATGCTACTTTTTTTCTTCATCTGTACCCAGTGGGATGCTCTCTTGCTGCTTACTCACCTCCAATAGTCAGTGTTTTTCTAGAGAACGTTTCAGCAGGACAGATGCTTGCATATGTTTGGTCTTGTAGTGTAGGAGCGCATGTGCTTGCTCCAAGTTTAGACTCTGAAACTGGTTAAAACTTAGATACACAGTGCATCAGGCAGCAGTCTGCAGTACGTCCATCATAATTGTTCATGTGCACTGTCATGTAAAAATCTTTTTAGCTCAAAGTCATCTACAGGTCAAGGTAATTTCACCCGCTTTAGGCTTAGAAAATCCTTTCAAATCCCTATTGGATACACAAAAGCAAAGACACTTTTTATAGACACAGTAGCATTTAAGATATCACATGCTCAGAGTCTCAGATGGATAGATGCAGAAAACCAGTAGTAGTGAAGTAGAAGAAGGGTCTGCGTGGGCTGACAGCGGCTTAACTCTGTGGCTTGTTCTCATCTGACTGAATGTCTGACAGCATCTACACATCCTCTGCTTTCCCTCGCTTTTTTCTTACTTCTATTTCCACTTGTTGTGAGAGCTTTGGTCTTCGGGCCAAGTAGAGTTACAGCCGAGAACCGAAAAGGACACACTTGGCTCGTCACGGCAGCTTAAATCCAACCAATGTTGGCATGAAGAGCTCTGAATCCCCATCAAAACAATGCTCGCATACAGAGAAATTGTCTAAGGATGTTAGCCTTGAATGAATGCATAGACAATCTTGTAATAGCTCTGGAGTTTGAAAGAAATTTAAAAGGCGTTGAATTTAGTGTGATTGATACAGAATGAGCCACAAAGGGATGTGCACAGAATTAAACCAATATTCGAAAATGTAGGCCTGAAAAAAAGATCCTTACAGTAAATTTTAAAATGTACTATACACACATACAGTACATACAAATGCAAAATAGAGTCAGAACAGAGGAATGTAGAGAAGAGATTATGGTCATAGCCACAGAGAGTGTGAGAGTGTGTGTGTATCAGTTTTCAACATGCTGTCACACTGATCAAACTCCAGGCTGATAGCAGAGGCGCCGTAGAACCCTTGCTGTGTTTGCCTAAGAACCATGGGGGAAAACTACACACATGTGCGCGCAAGCGCACGCACACACACACACACACACACACACACACACACACACACACACACACACACCTTATCCAGAGAGCACATCGAAAACATATTGTGCATGCTTTTATGTGAAATATAATGCAGTGGAATGCAGCAACATTATGCAAGTAAGTACATGCAGACACGCACACCTGATGGCTCCGAACAAAACCAGTCTGTTCCTTGCTCCTTTCTTGTTTTACGGTGACATTGTTGTTTCAAATTACATAAATTTTCATTTGATATTTCAGTCAGCAGTTATTTTCTGTAATCACTAGTTTTTTGTCTGTCTTTTTTACCTCAGCTATGTTAAATGTTTAAAAATACAAGTGATAAGCAGCATTTTATCAAACTTCCTGGCGCTAAGATATGGAACGGTGGAAGCTTTAAAAAACAAACAAAAAAAACACAGTTTAGTCTACCCGGCTTCTACAACCACATGACAAGAAAACCTTGAATAGGCAACAAGGCGTTATCAAATCTAGATAAAACACTGGCTTTGGGATACATAGCTGAAACTGTGATAAACCTTTTGATAAGTGGAACATGTTTTTCCATGCCTGTTGCTGAATGCAAGGTTTTTTTTTCCCTTGTTGCATCCAGCCTGCTTGTTGTCAGTGAGGTGAGATTGGAAAAGCCAGATGTAACTGCTGGAATCTGAAGAGCGTCTCTGAGCATAATTCGCTCTTCAAGTCTTCATTAAGACATCAAAGCGGCTGCAGAAGATACAGGGCTTTTCAGTGCTGGCACAAATGCATTCTCTGGGAGAAAAGTAACAAATGAGAGAGAAGAACAAGAGAGAAAAGAAAGTAGGGAGAGGGAAGAGGAGGAGGGATATTGCGTGTTGAAGAACCAGTCTTTGGCTTTGATGACGGCGCAAGAGCGAAGCAGCAAAAAGCAGACAAAAGTTTGTAAAACTTCAAAAGAAGCCTTTTTGTAGCGCAGGTCCGCTCTCTCTTTCTCCTTGATTCTTCCATTCTTTCCTCTCCCTCCTCTCTTCAAACATGTCTTTGCTAATTGCCAGACCCTGTTCTGCCCTTCGCAGGCTCTCCACTCCTCTCAGGTCTATTCAGCAGGGGGGTTGTTACAGCGGGAAGGCCTAATAACCCGCTCTGAGTGGGACAATGGAGCATGCAGGGCCAGCGACAAAATCCCAGCCCTAATGAGAAAAGACCCCTTCAGCGAACAAGCAGGTCTGTCAATAGACTGGCCTCTTATTGAGTTACAGGGTGGGTGGTGGCTGGTGGCACAGAGTGTGTGTTTTTGGCGTTTAACTCTTGGGTGTATCTGTCTTTGTATGTGATAGGGACATAAAGTAATAAAGTAAAAGAGTATGAAATGGGAAAAAAAATCAAAGTAAGAAATAGGAAGAGATTGTATGTTTATGTGCATGTGGTCTACATTAGTGTGTGTGTGTGTGTGTGTGTGTGCTGCTACCTCCTGAGGGTAACAATAGTGAACAGGACAAATCCTCCAGACCGCATAATGGCCACTAAGCTGTCTATTCAGAAGTACACAGCTCCCCTGCTAACTGCTCTGATCAGACACGAATACCCGCACTCGCCCATTCACACTCCTTTCCCTCCTTCTTTCTAATATTTGCTGAATCTTTCTCCTCATCTATCTTTTTGTCTGTATGGCATTATCGCCCAAATTTATTTATCACAGCAATATCGTATTGCTACATACGTCAGCGAATAAGTGAGAAGTTTTAGTATTTTTTAACCATAAAATATACTGCCTAGTATCTTTCTTGGTCACAATTCTCTACAGTAATATCTGAATTTAAGGGATCTTTATCAAAAATTGTGTTTGAGTTTGTTCGTTTATGTTACAAAATCTATTGACCAATATATGGTATATCAGAAATGTATTTACCTTTCAAGTATTAATATTGGCCTAAAATTTGACTTGATATACAGAATGCATATATCTGTTCCTCTTAGTGATTTGAGTATTTGATGAAGTTTTGACCGTGTTCCTCCATCTGTCGTACACCCTGCCTCTCCCTCTTCTTTTTTTAATCCCTCTTCTCCTCTCTTCTTTCCTCCTGTCTCCACCTCTTCCTCTTCCCAATCATTTTTGCAGTGTGCGTGTATTTGTGTGCACTGATGAGGTTTTGGAGAGGTTAACCCTTCTGCTTGGAGAACGCAGAGTCGTTGCGTGTGAGGGGCCGGGACTTATGCAGCCAAGATGCTGAAACACCTCGTTTCCTTTCAGTTGTAGATGGGGTTGGGTTCTGGGTTGGCGGTGGGTGGTTGTTAAGTGAGGGGGTGCAGGACACATCTCCTATAAGCACCACTCTAAGAGCAGTGAGTGTCTCCTTGAGAGGATTTGTTGATGCCTTTCACATGTCTGAGCTCTCCCTGCTTGGTCACATCTAATGTTTACACACTCAGATGCTTCTTCACTGCGCTGAAACTGATTAGTTGTTTGATAAAAATGTATCAATCAGAATTTTGGTAATTGATTAACAGTTTTTGTCATTAATTAAGGACTAGCACCAAATGTGATACAAATGCCAAGCTTTTGCTTCTTCTCTTTAGTTCATATGATTCTCATATTTTGTTTTTAGGTTACTAGACAATTTTTAAGACGTCACTTTGGCTTATGAAAAAACGTTGATTCAAATTGGGAACTATCTGACCAGAAACTTGATGTAAGCTTTCAGTACAATTTTGGATACGTGTGTTATTGAGACATTTCAGTCTCTACCAAAAAAGTATTAAGGGTTCAATATCAAGTCCAACTGGTAACTGATCAGCATTTGTCATTATTTTTGAATATCTATATGTTCTATATGTGCTGTGCAACTTATCTAATTCTTCACTCACCCACTCTTGCCTGCACACTTTCCCTCAATATCACCAATATTTCTTTCTACCGTATTCTCCTCATCCCCTTCTCTTTCCCTCCCCCCTTCGCCCATCTTTTGTTACTGTTGGACTCACACTGAGGAGTTTGGTCTTAATTATATTAAACAAACTGAGGAACGGAGATACTTTAAAGCAGCCCACATCCTGAAATATTCAGTTTCACATAGTTTAACTCAGATTTGGGGACAGAGTGTACTTCATGATATGAGTAATAGTGCACCAAATGACCCATCTTAAATTCTGCTGTTGTTACTTATCATACTTATATTTTGTACTCAGAGGATGCCCGCTATGCCAAAACACACACAGGGAAGTAAAGTTAGTATTAACTATGAGAGAGTTGCTGTGGAAACCCAGAGTGAAAACAAGTTTCCTTCAGATTTTGAGAACAGCTAGCAGATGAGGTTAAAGGCAAATTCCACCCTAAAACAGAATCTACAAAGGAGAGACAGTGTAAGGGGTAGTTAGCAGGACAAAGGGGATGTGTAGACGGAATTAAAAGCAAGAATTGGAGGACATCTTCTTGTTAAAACCAACAATCGATGCATTTCACTTTTTTAATCATTCAAATTAAAATAAAAAGAAGATGTTGCCAAGTGGGAAAAAGTAAAAGGCAGACATGTACAGTTTTTCCTGGTCAATATGTTGTGTTTACAGTAAATCTGACTCAGCGCCCATGTAGCATCGGAGCTGGAACATTTGAGAGAAGGAATGTAATTCGGGAAGCTGAACTGAAGAGATTTCAAGCTTCAGTGAGAGACAATAGCAAACTTACAAACTTAGTTCAGGGTGGATTTCTCCTTCAGAATGACTCACTGCTCGGGTCCTCGAGAAAAAGGCTCGCTGACTGACAGATGGCATCTCGTATGGAGAATTGAAGTTAAAGCTAGCAGAGGGTATTTAGGGCCCATTAGGGGTCTATGGGAGCTTGACTTGGCATACAATCTGTAGATGCAAGCCATACTCACTTACTCAGTCTCTCACACACACACACACACACACACACACACACACACACACACACACACACACACACACACACACACACACACACACACGTAAATGGAGCATGAAGCAAAAGGGGGAAGAATGAGGAGTTGAAAGAAGAAAAGACATCTTCTATCGGCTGGAGGAGCAGGAGAAATACGACCACAGGGGGTTGTAAAAGAAGAAGAAGAAGAAGAAGAAGAAGAAGAAGAAGAAGAAGAAGAAGAAGAAGAAGAAGTAGGTAAGATGGAGGTCAAAGATTGACAACTCTTAGAGAGAAGTTGACAAGGTGCAAGAGGAGGCAACAAATTGCTTCCTCTTAAAGTTTGGTTCCATTGACATGCTCAATATTTTATGTTTTTTTATGCTAAATGCTCGTGTTTTTACAGTAAACATATCAATTAATCAGTACGGAGATACTATAACTGTAAGTGTTTCCTTTCTTTGGTCTCTTTATGAAGTTTGAGTTTCTATAGATACAGAAGATACACCTCTCTTGATCTCTACAGTGTTTTGGATTTAAGCATGACGTCTCAACCTGTTAGGACATGGACTTTCTAAAACTTCCATCATGATTCTTTTCTGTTCTCCAGACTCGATGTCTTCAGACTGAAGCCAGGAAAAAAACAGAAGCTTTATTCTTTTCTTTCTCTCTGTCTCTGTCCTGTCCATCTTCTTTGCGTCTCTTTGCTGGAAGTGAAACGAGGCAGAACGAGAGGATGTGGGACAGACAGCCGTGAAATGGAGGCTAGGGCCTCTGAGGAGTGTGTGATTTTGTTCACATCTGTCTGAGATGTGTGTGAGTGCATGGAAAAATATCTGAATGTATTCCTGTCCTGTCTTGTTGATATGTATATGCACACAGTACGTACATCTTTGTGTGTTTGTCTCAACTGGACTCAACAACAAGGCGGAAAACAGCTTTTGAAACTTGACTCTATTCTTTCTTCCCCGTTTGTAACTCCACAACACCCCCCCCATGCTCTTTCATATGAACACACACACACACACACACACACACACACACACACACACACACACACACACACACACCAGCATGTTTACATCTCTGTTCTCCACAGTGCCACCCTGATTTCCGGAGGAGCAGCTTTGTCTATCTTTCTGTAAGGGCGGCATGTTGTTACAACAGAAGGTCCAACATGAACTAAACAGATGTGATGCAGAGCAGCATGAGATGGATGTGATAGTGACAGAGGCAAACAGAAGCATTTGAACTCACTCGCAATTCTGGTATTTTGAGGCATCTCTGAGTGCTACTGATCTCAGATGCATATCAAAGTAATCGCAATGTCCCTAGTTTAGCTCTGGCTTGGGACCTTTGTTGCTCTCCCCATGTTTCCTGTCTGGTTATACCAGTGATTCCCAAAGTAGGTGCCTTAAGGACAGGTCTATGGTATAAAGAACAAATACATTACTGTTACTAAATTGTTAAGCATAACTGTTGGAGCAGTAGAAGAGTTTGGGAGCCACTGGTCTATGCTGTCAGTTGTTGAATAAAGGCAAAACAACATCAAAAGAACTTCTGCATTTACTTTCTTATCAGTATTATTAATATTGTTTGATGACTCCTGACAAATCATTTATTTAAGATGTATTGTATGTAAGAATAAAACAAAGGTGAAGAGGCTGTGCAGGCAGCAAAAAGAAGCAAAGGGAGAAAACACAGGTTAGAAACTTCTACTTGGGATTGGATTCAAGGCTAGGAAAGGCAAAAATATAGTTCAAGAGGAGGGGGGCTAAAGCACTCTATGATTTCTTTCTTGCATGTTCTGTAAATCATAATTGAGACCCCCCAAAAAAAAAATCTGTGGTGAGGCCTCAAACCCTCAACTGAACACCAACTGAGCGCTTCCTGCAAACCAGCGAGCTGCAGCTCCAGGTTCACTCTATGTATTTTTCTGCCATTAGTGAGAAAGTGCTGTGTGTGTAACCTGAGCTGAAGAATCTGGCAGTAAAACACTAAATCCACAACACACGTGAATGCACACACACACACACACACACACACACACACACACACACACACACACACACACACACACACACACACACACACACACACACCTACCTATAAATCTAAAAATTGTGTTACCGCCTTTGACTCTTTTCCTGCTTCCAACTTTAGCTACATGATTGCTGGATATACCAAACTAACTTTTCTTCACTTTCCTGGAGCACGAGCACATAGCTGAAAGGAACATTGCGACTGTTGAATAAGGTTGGCGAAATAAAGGCGCTACGCTTTTTCGTGTCTATTTTTTCGCTAAGAGGAAACTCAACAAAAAGCCATTTGCCAACACTAAATATCAAAGAAAAGCCAGACACTATATAGTATTAAGTTGCTGTGAGCTGTAGCCTACATTCATCACTTCTAACCAGAGGCAGAATATAAAGTAGTCTCGGAGATTATTCCTTCACAGCGCTGTGCAATGTGAGAAAATCTCAGAGCTGAACCGGGCAGACACATCAGTTTTCATCAGACTCACCCTGGGTTAATTAAGTATACTGTTAATTAACTCAGTCTGGTTCTGGTGGTTGATTAACATAAATATGTACTGTTTAGCTCTCATACCGGGCCAGGTGGGTAGGGCACTGCGTCCTGAGTCCATGAGGCTAATGTCTGATTACTCCACATTTTCATTGTGATATTTTGTGATTACATTCTGAATCTGCAACGTTCTTTGTCAGGTAAATCAGTAAATTAGTAGTAGGGTATACTGGGGACTTGCATATGAAGTGGTTTGGGGTCCTTCTGTAAGTAATTTTGGGGTAGAATTTGGTTTTGATGAATTCTACAAGCAGCAATACCACAGGCCAAGCAATCGGCCCGTTCCAAACAGGCACATTTTCAACGGGCACTGCACTAGTTCAGAAAAATACAGCAAGACTGGTGTGTTTTGTAAGAAGGTGAGTGAGGGTGTGTGTGTGTGTGTGTATATGTGTGTAGGTTTACGTGTGTGTGTGTGTGTGTGTGTGTGTGTGTGTGTGTGTGTGTGTGTGTGAGGGAAAGATTGGGTTATTTGAGATTGTTTTTAAGCACTGTGCAATTACACACACTCGTACATTTCTCTGTATGTGTATGACTCATACCAATTAGGTTGCAAACCTTGGCCACCTCTACATCCTCTCCAGACGAGGCACCAGATATCTAAATTAAAAACTACGTAATGTGAGAACACAAAAACAGAGGAGGTATCAGGATGGAGGAACTGAGGGATAGAGAGAGATGATGTTGGTCTGCAACCTGATCTGTGTGATCTGTATGTGTTAGTTTTTGGGCCCGGAAGACAGCTGCAGTCTCACACATGCAAAGCAGTTAAATGGAGAGAGAATAAACCTGAATGGAGTGTGATTTGCTTTCAAAGAACTGGCTGTAAAAGCAGACTGAAGAAACAATTTGAAACCATTTAGTCTGCATGCAACATCACATTGAATTGTCATGACATACAGGCCGGAGCTGTGTGAAGTCAGCATGTTAGTCTGTGTTAAGTGATAATTGATTTTAGTTGAGTTAAGCAGAATTAGTGGACTAATCCTGCCGTAAAACTGCAGAGAATTTTTGAGAAAATGTAGAACAGAATCATTTTATATTTGTCACGTTTCATCTCACACTTACATTTTTCAAATTTTAGCATTCATTATGTAACTGCAGCTTGACAAGCATAAATCACGTATAAGCTCATTTATTGAAACATACAGTATGTCTACGTTTGATATTTCTCTGCCTCTCTTTTTCTCTTTGTTCCCCAATTATGACCAGATGTCAGCTGCTATGACTGAGCTCTTAAATCACCACAAATCATCACACCAGTCACTTATGAATGACCTGCATGCAAACACACACACACACACACACACCCACACACACACACACACACTTTCAGACAAAAGTGTGTTGATGAACATTTTCATTAAAACTCAAAACCGCAATTTTCACGTTCATAGGCACTAAAAACACACTCAGGCACGCACGCACACACACACACACACACACACAACTCCAAACCGCTTCCTTCCTTCTTTCTTACGCACGACTTCCCAACTCTGCTCCAGACACGCTCCCATTGTCATCACATCTGGTTTGAACTATACATTTTCTATCATTCACTCTTCTGGGAGTAGGGAAACAATTTTAAAATTTCATACAAGCAACTACAAAAGACAGACAGCAGAGACAGAGATGGGAGATCAAGAGAGAGAGTGGGAGGAAGAAATGAGAGCTCTCCTTGCGTTCCGATTTTTGAAGGACATTGAGGTTTTTTTGAGCAGAAAAAACTTCTTTTCCAGTTTCACTTTACTGGTGGTCCCATAAATCTGTGCACACCAACGCATACATACACAACCCCTCGGATAAACAAGCACACACACACGCACACACACACACACACACACACACACACTTTAGTCATGCAAACATTTGCCAACCGACACACAATAAAAGAACAAACTTAAATTTAAAAGGAATATTCTAATTTCCCCCGCCAACAAAAGCCTGCCATCACAAAACCACCTCTCTATCACTTCCAACCTGGGCAGCGGTACAGTGGATGTTTTACGGTAATCAAATGCTATTAAGTCCGGAGAAAATGGGAAACTGTGAAAATATTGATACAAATTAAAAAACGCGGTCAGAGAAAAATGAGCCGGCTGACTGAGGAGGGAGGAATGAGGGCCGAGATTGAGTGTTAATAGGAAAAAGGTGTTAAATATACTTTTGGTTAGAAATTGAGAAGGAAAGACAATAAGATGCAGGTGTGGGCTCATTACTGTGAAGCGGAACAGTCATAGAATAATTACCGCAGGACCACACAAGAGAGGAGAGGACATGAAAGGAGGGAGGAGGAGAGATGGGAGGAGGCAAAGCAAAGCAAAGCAGCAGAGAGACACACTGAACAGAGCAACAGAAAACAAAACCACTAGCACCGCTATCCATGCTAACTGGGTCTCTAAGGAGATGCTGTGGCATGATTCCTGACTTGGATTACAGGGAGGGGTCATCTTTGAAGTTTAACCTGGGGGAGCACAAAGTATCTCTGGGTACCATTTGTGTAATCTGCAAGAATGTAGTGATGTAGCCTCTTATTCTTGTACAGCACGTGAACTTGTTGGCGGCAATTTCCCAGTTTGCTTGGAACCTAACGCGATGATAAGTAAAAGTTTTAGGAGCTTGTCTTAATAAAATATTTTTAATCAATTCAGTTTTCTGAGGGCATTTTTAACCAGAATTTGTGTCAGTCAATGGCAATATAAAAGCTCTAAAGTTTTCTAAGATTTTACGTAAATGAAATTACCATTAAACACTTTAGAGTTATTTACTGAAAACATTTCCCTAAGTACTTTTATACTGAGTATATATACTTAGTACATAGTAGCACAATGTCACATCAATGTCGATGTGTTTGCTGTTGTGGTGAAGATTGTGGATCGTAATCAGATCTTCCTCAGCAGGTGGAGTTGTCCCAGTTTTCATGGAACTGCAGAGTTTAAGGTCTTCTCATGCACGTTGGCCATAGAGTTGAGTTCATTCGACGAGAATTCCTAAAAGGTCTCAGAAAAATTTAAACATCTAAATCTGACAATTGTCACTGGGCAAACTCCATATGCTCTGAAATATTGTGTAAAACGATTGAACTCTCCAGAGCAGATGGACTTTAAGGTGAGATTGTTTTGTTATCTACACCTATACTGTTGGAGGTGCATATAAGCAGCCTACTGTACAATTACATCTAATAAACAGTAGACAAACTTAAATGACAAAATCTTGCTTTGCTGCTTGTTTCTGAAGCATGTGTGCCCGCGCATATGAAAGTGAATGAAAGGGACGGTGAATGAGTGTGAGCGAAAGAGGGAGGGAGAGAGAGGGAGGCAGCAGCTGTCTGCCTGGATGACCTCAGCGGCAGCTGCTGCCACCCTACCCCCCCCCCCCCTGCTAAGCTGCCCTCTGTATGCCAGCTCGCCTTTAAAGTTCAGGTCAAGACCGATACAGATTTGGATCACATACCAATAATAATTACTGGACAATTAAGCACATAATTTACTGCCAATATGCTTATTTAGTGTACCCACTAAAACAAAACATGTATTTGTGCAACTACAATTGCAATGAAAGATTAACATGTAACAGGTAATAATGTACCTTCATGGTTGTTTCATTAATGTAGTTTAAACGACAATAATATCTATAATATTGTAGATATTGCTACATCTGTAAGAAGAAAACCAATATAGACTTGTTGTTAATTGGTCTAATGTCAGAAATCATTAACTATCAAACTGTAGGGCGCCTGGGTAGCTCACGCTCATATAAAGAGGCTTAGTCCTCGATGCAGTGGCCACGGTTTCAACTCCGACCTCCCCTTTCAAATCTAAGCTGTCCTTTCAGAAATAAAGGCCTAAAATGCCCAAAAAATAAACTTCAAACAGTTTTATTTACAAAGAGTGCAAGAAAATGCACAACTTTAATGGTAATCCCTGACGTCATTCAGTGCAACCCACTTTGACACAAAAATGTTGTTCACAATATTTGAAATACAGAAAATATCGGCTGGTAATATCCGTATCAGAGCATTTTACTCGAGGCCATCTTTGAAGTGCCGACGGTGGGCAGAGAGAGATGCTCTAGTCAGACACTCTGGAACGCTGGAACCTGATATTCACACACACACACACACACACACACACACACACAGTACAGGATGGCATGTAGACAATCACATGGACTGATGCACACACAGAGGGGTGCGGAGACACTGCAGCACAAACCGACTTGCATGTGTAAATGGCACACTGTCTTTTTGTTTACATGAATATGAGTTGAGGGAAGCAGCTATTTGAGTCCCAGTATAGAAAGAAACACACCTGTATTTGAGCAGGACGGTCCACAGGGTCACAGACTACAGCCACCACACATGTAAAACTGAGACAAACACATGGACTTATACACACCCAGACATACTGACAACTGACTCAGCTTTCTGGATGCAAAGTTGGAAAATGATTATGGAGAAAAAAGGGAAGACAAGACAACAATGTGTCTTTTATGGAAACATCACATTTTAGACACACACACACACACACACACACACACACACACACACACACACACACACACACACACACACACACACTTCATACTACACTGACGCAATGGCCTACACACAAACAAAAGCATCTTCTTTAACAAATGCCTCATTCATAATCATGCAGGAACACACAAGTAAAACAATTGTGGTCACATGCGCACACACACACACACACACACACACACACACACACACACACACACACACACACACACACACAAGCAGTGCTCCATTGTCTGGAGTACACGGTACACAGGCTTGGTTACTGTATAATGGCCCCACCAACCTAACCTGGCTAACTATATCCAAAAACTCACACAGACGAGTCAACCAAAGCAAATAAGCATGAAAAAAAATAAAGACTTAAAAATCATGTGTAATGAAGAAGAGAACATTTGAATACAGTAGACCAAACGCAGACTTAAATTCATGGGAAGAAAGTAAGAGCGAATAAGAGGACTAAAAGAGCAAAATCTTGTGCTTTGCTCATGGATGGATGGTTTTTATCGGTCTGTCTAAAAATACACAACCCCACACTGCTTCAATAAAAGACTTCCTGTACTATCACAAGTCTTTCTCCAAATCATGTTATATGTGTAACTGATGACATTGCTAGATTTATGCCAAGTACGTATGAACAATGTGATAAAGCACATACCGTTGGGAAAAACAAATCTTCAAAAAAGTTGTTTGATAGTAATATGTCAAGTCTGTAAAAGTATGTTTAGTACAGGTACTCGATTTAATCCTGAGGTTAGTATTGGTGTCCCATGTCACAATAACTTTGTTTTTACAAACTTACCTATAATGATGAGTGTGTAGTTGATGTTCACGCTGCCAAACCCATTGGTGGCCTTACAGATGTAAGTCCCTGCATCTTCAGTCTCCACCTCTTTGATACGCAGAGCGTGCTGTAAGACCCTGAACCGCGTCCAGCCACTGTGGATGTTGCGACCATCTTTGGTCCACATGATGAGCGGTGGGGGGTCACCCTCCACGGGGCAGGGCAGCTTCATGGTGCGACCCAGACGGATGCTTTGCCGGTGGGCCACCCGCTCTGACACCCTGGGTGGACCTTAAAGGTGGGAGAGGAAAAGGAGTTATTCAGATTATGAAACTCTATTAAACACTGTGACATTTCGCTGTCTCTTCAGACTAGTTACACACATTTTAATACATCAGATTACAGAAAGTGTAAACAACCAGATTACTTGATTACAGGTTTAGATAACCTGCTAATGGAACAGATTTGCTATAGAAAATGGTTGATTTTTGTTTGCAGCAGCAGCAAAATCCAGGTGTTTGAACTGGGAAAACCTTGAGTATATTGTAATCAAATTAGTGTCTACACTTTGTTTGCACAACCAGATGCAAAAAAACTATGCCTAGAGGGACCACAAATACTGCACCCCCCCCCAGGTACAACAGTCCAAAACCCCAAAATGTTAATTTCACAATATATTATGACAAAGAAAAGCAGCAAATCTGCAATTTGAAGAAGCTGCAACCAGAAAATGATTGGCATTTTTTCACAGTGTTTGCATGAAAAATGACTGCAATGATTAGCTGACTATCAAATTAGTTGCCCTTTTGCTGTTGATCTACTAATCGATTAACTGACAACTTATTTCAGCTCTCAGGTTACATTTACAGTAGTATGTTCAATGTTCAGACTTATCGTCAAAACCGCAGGAAGGGTTAACATGGATGTGCCAAAAACAAGATTAATGTACTGTGGAAAATGTGTTGTTTCCCTAAGACTGGGAAGCTGCATCCACACAGTTACAGGTGTGTTGAGGGATGGAGTCATTTTGAGAGAAGTAGGCGATTTAACAGTTTTAGGATCAAGGTTAGGATAACGGCTCGTAAATGCCCATTCATTCATTTCCATGTTTGCAACCACACACCTCTCATTTTCACCACTATTCTTAGAACCAAAGAAGCCTCCAAATATGGCATTTAACACACAGGGATTATCCTTTAACCTTTAAGAAGTTTGACATTTCAACATTGACATTTCAACACAGACAACAATAAAGTCCCCAGGGAGCAAACACAAAGCCAAGCTAATATCAACTGAGATGTCGTGTCGAGACAAAAAAAAAAAAAAAATCAGGCGTGACCTTGACCGCTCAGTAGCCTGTCTACTGTGAAACTGCACACTAGAAAAACAGAGGGAGGTGAAGGAGCAGGCTGATTGACTGGGAAAGGTGGGAGGAAATTGTGGGGAGAAGTGGGGGTGATGGGGAGAACAAACATCAGAGAGGAGGAGGATAGAGAGGAAGAAAGGAAGGAAGGAAGACAAGAAGAGAATAAGGGAAGAAATTAAGGGAATGAGGGAGGATGGAATTTATGGGAGTAAGTCTGAGAAGAGAAAGGGAATGAAATATGGCTGATTTGGAGAGTAGTACAAAGAAAAACAAACAGGAAGATAGAGAGATGGAAGGAGGACTGTGGGAGTTAGCAAGGTTCAGCATACTGTAGATCTTCTCATCACTCCTGGCTTAAAACAATACCCTCCAAATATAGCACTAAAAACAGGCCACCATGAGGCAAACAAAGTGTCCTAAAAGACTACACAAGGCTATTGTATGGAAAGACCATCAGAAAACAACACACTTGAGGTCATATCCTGTGGTTTGAGAAATATTTAAAAGAAAGGACAAAGGGTGGTTTGATTTTAAGAATGTGCCCGATAGAGGCTTATCTAGAAGAATACATATGGTCTGATAAAGATTAGAAACATATCACCTCAAATATCAACATTTTACTCACCAAAGGAAAATTGAGTTCTGGAAACATGGCTACATGACACAAGTGATGAGATGATGAGACAGCTTGTAACAAGCAGTTACAGTTTGTCCAGCTTATTTAAAACACTTGTGGAGGCAAAACTAAAAGTGAGTGCACCGAAGATGTCAGAAATGATACCTCATTGCAAGAACAGTAGCTCAAAGTTGCACTTGGAAGTTGGTCTGTAAATGTGATGGATGTTTAAATCTACTTATTGTAATGTATGGATTTAATTTATGTTGTCTTTGTTTGCTCTTCCATATAAATTAGTTGCATTTACATTTATGTATTTTTACTTTTTTGGCTTGCCTTCACAGAAGAGTGTGGTCATCTTCCTACAAAGTCTCAAACTTCAGAAAATTCAAAGAATTCTGACATATGACAGTTGCCAGATGTCAGCAAATCTAAACAAGGATCAAGGTGAAGTAGAGTCGTATACATGAAGCTGATTATAAAAAAGGAGAAAAGTTACAGTAGTCTTTTAGCGTTTGTTGTCATGGCGGTCTGTTGCTTTAACAGGAGAGCAGGAAGTGGACACAATGATGGATGGATGGAGGTGAAATGTGTGAAAAAGACATTAGTCACACAGAGGAATTCACAGGAGCCTCTCCTCCCTCTCTCCTCGTTCCTGGTCGGGGAATGTGTTCGTTCAGCTGTATGGCTTTCTCATCAGGGGCCCGACAGCTCACTCTTCCTCCTTTTCCTACTCCCTACCTCCATTCTTTTCTCACTCCCTTGCTCTTTTTTGCTTTTTTCCTTTTTACACACTGTGTAAAAAGTGTATCTCCCTTTATAACCCCATCTCTTCTTTTCTTTAACTCCTGTTTTCTTTCTTTCTCTTGCCTATTTGTCTCAATTTCACATTTTCTACTTGGTGTGCACTGAATCCAGGATACGGATTCGGACGAATATTGGGCTTTTTGACGGGGTTCAGTTTCTGCCGAACCTTAGAATTTCTTTTCACCGAACCGAACCCTACGCTTGCACTACACGCACCACGCTGGTCAACGTAATGACGCCGTCGTTGATTACGGGAAGGTGTTTACGTAGGTGGACCGTTTGATGCAGTAGGCTGTGAGAAAGTCAAAATGGAACTCGTGGCAGTACTTTCAGTCAAAAGAAGGCGATTCAAGTTGAGCTACATGTTCAATTTGCAATGCCGATTTGTCTCGTGGTGGCAAGGACTCTAAACAATACACAACATCGCCGCTGTTAAAACTTTTGCGTATGAAACATCCGAAAGAATACGAGTTGTGCATGAAGGAATCTACAGATAGCAGCCAAAATGCAGCAACTCCAGGTACGGCAAAGGAAGGACAGTCACAGCTAAAAACTTGTGTTAACGATTTGTTTACTTCATTAATGTGTTTACTGTGTTAATGGACTGAGGATGGGAGTAGGATTCGGTATTCGGCAGAATCTTAACCAGTGGATTCGTTATTCGGCCGAACCTCAAAACTCTGGATTCGGGGCATCCCTATTTTCTACATATTCCTCCCTTTCTCTATATACCCTGTCCCTTTAACGTTGCTACATTTTCTTTCTCTATATTTATTTCTTCTTCTCTTTTCTTCCTGTAACAGATTGAAATCTCATTCCTCTGAACTCTAACTACTCCCCTGCTACCTCTCTTTTTCTTGCCCTTAACCCCTCGCTTCCCATTACTACCTCCTCCAGTCCCCTATTTTTTCCTCTCTCTATTTTGCTCTCTTACTCCCTGCTCTCGCTTTTCTCTTTCATCACACTCATTCACACCATCCTCTTTGTTCAATGCAGTATTTCTTCTTTCTCTGCTGTGTGATTTACTGGTCTCCTGCCTTTTTCGGATCTGCACACACATAACTTCCCCAGTTTCTTCCCCAGAGGATCACAGAAGCAGGACCTCTAACTGAACCTCTCAACTTTCTGCAGTTAACCTCTCCTACATATACCTCCCCCTTTTCTTCCTCTCCTCCCTCTCATCCCGATGAAGGGAACACAGACCAGCAGCCTCTTTTCCTTCCCCTCCTCCTCCTTCTCTTCCACGGACCATGACTGAAGTAAAGTCTTTTTTAAATCTGTCTCTGGGGGTGAAACTGAAGCGACTAAAAAATATATTCTTCTCTTTCATGAGACACAGGGTCCATGTGTGTGTGTGTGTGTGTGTGTGTGTGTGTCTTTGCACATTTGTGGGTCATTTTTTAACATTTATGTGCTGCTGAATGTATATTTCCTACTTACAGTCTTTATCTCTTTGTGCTAGTGCATCTTTGCCTGTTTATGTACTGTTTAGGAAGCCCATGTCTTTGTGTTTGTGTGTGGGTCTGTATGTGTGTGTGGGAAAGAAAAGAAAATTGCAGGCCTTTAAAACGTTGGTCTGTTTAGCCCATTTGGGGCTTTACGGTGCTCCCTTGCCTGCAACTGGCTCCCCAACGATAATCTAAAGCACCTACACACAACCATGCACCATGTACACCCTCCGTCTCTTCCCCTTATATGCAGGGAGTGTAGGTTAGGCGTGCACGTCTGGTATTCTGTAGCCTAATGACAAAACACAGCCTAAGTCAGTCACACACTACTCCCACAGATGCAGAACCTCCCAGCTCAAAGCTGCACATCCTCTGCATGGATGGGAGCTGAAGGTCAAATAAAGCAGAGCAAAAATCAGTTTATACATTCTGTTCTTTTACTGGTCACTCTGAAAACGACTGCATGCTTAAGTTCCATTCAAGAAGATAATGACCTGGGAAGTGTAAGTATCTAATATGTGTACCCTATACAGCAGGGATCTTCAACAGGGGGTCCGTGACCCCTAGGGGGGTCCTCAGAGTTAGTGCAGGGGGGCAGCCACATTGTGTTAAAAAGTGTTAGTTTTTTATTTTTTATTTTTTTAAATCAAATATTATGTCTGAAAATATACACTAATATGAATCCAACATATTAGTTGCAAAGATAAACTGGCCTATTTGTGAAAAAATAAAAATACACATTGAAGCTAAGCATACTATAGGTAAGGTAGCCACTATGGTAGCCATACAGTTAAGCTTATGGATCAACTGTGCCTTCCACATGACGCTTTTATCCAAAGCAACTTCCATTAAGTGCATTCAACTATAAAGGTACATGTATGGTATGTTTAATGTTAAAACATGATGTACCATAAATAATAACCATTTATTTTCATCTATTTGGCCCAGTGTAATATGCAACTCAATTTTATACAATATCTGTATGCAGGGGGTCCCTACTCTGTCTCTATTTCAGCTGAGGGGTCCCTGGCCTAAGACACGTTGAAGACCCCTGCTATACAGTATGTTTGACTGAGTTACAACTCCAAGAAGTGGTACGATTTTGACTCAAATTCACTTTCACACTATCTTTCCCTCACAATTGTTCAGCTCTTCATCTGAATTCTGCATGTAGGCTTAAAATCATCCACCCTCCACCCACCTGAATGAATTATTTTCTCCGATTTAGAGACTTTGCATAAACATTTCACTGGCCCTCGGCAGTCCCTGTAAGCTACGTTGCTTTTTAAATGATGTATTGTATTAATGTATGAGTGTTTTCCATAACGATGTACTTCAATGATTAGAGAGGCTCCTTGTAAATGTTTTCATGCGCGCAGTGATGTCACTGCAGCTGATATCTTCAGGCATTTAAGCAGCAAAACCAACTGTAGTTATAAACTTGACAGAGGAAACAGAACTAGACCATTTTTGGAATTGGGACGTCCTTCAACATGGCACGCTGAGAATGATTTCCGAGGCACAAGCCGGAGGATCAAGGAGTCGAGGAAGTACACATTTGGGAATTGAGAAAGGCCGCCTGTTCTGTTAGCCTATATTTGTTAACATTTTTGGCAAATTGGCATCATTAAAAGTATGCCGAATTTGCTATTAGCAGTTTGTGTTTGCAATGTACCCAATGACGTACAGACAACTATCACTGGATTACTTTGATACTAAAGAACACTTAAAAATGTGATGATTCTCAGGCAGGTTCTGGAGTTAAAACAATGTCTATTTTCTATGATTTCTAAACAGATGTATCGAAGATAATGTCCTGGGAAGTGTAAGCATCTACAAATATGTGTACCCTGAACAGTAGGTTTGTTAAGATTCGACTGAGTTACGACTCCAAGAAGTGATACGATTTTGACTCTCCCTCACAATTGTCTGGCTCTGTCTCATCTACAGTAGATTAATCAACAGACATCAGTTCTGGTACTATTCGTCACACTCAAGTTCAGACAGACTGTTTTTCTTGCTTTGGCCAACAAGTACTATTAGTACACTTTTGTATTTTCACACGCTAACATTAGCAGACATAACACAGTAAAGTTTAGCATAAAACATAAGCGGAGTGTTGAATATTTTCGCAGTGTGTGACAGCTGGGACTGCCCTTTATGTTTTGGTTTTGGATCGTTTTTTTAATGCCCTTAATGTTTCACTGGTCTTAGAGTCAGATGGGTCTGCAGAGTCCAACACAATGTTGTTGTTGGCAGGGAAGTGAGACTGGAGCGAGAGGGGAGAGCTGAGGAATGCTTTTGATGGAGAGCATTTAACAGCGGGACACAGCGTAGATGTACTGCGCAAGGTAGAGGTGTTTGTGTGTGTGTGTGTGTGTGTGTGTGTGCGCGCGCGCATGTTGAGCTATGATGTGTTTCTCGAAAGACTGGAGTGCTGAAAGTAAATTGGATCCTTAAGAGGTCATCATTTTTGTCAGAGTAGTTATAAAAGTAACTTTCTCTTGTACTTTAAATAAGCTCAGAGTTAATAAAACAGGCACAAGGTTTATCCTTCCACGATGTGCTTCAATGAGAATTTGGGTGTGCACAACTCAAATTGCTCAAATACTCGTAAGTCGGCTATTTACGCAAAACTTTTGGTGAAACCCTGAAATCCCGTGCAGTTATTTTTTTGTATCTAAATTCTCTTTACAATTCTGAATCCTGTTATCATGTCAATACTCTCTAAATCAGGGGTCATCAACTACATTTTTCCAAGGGCCAGAACGTTTCTAAGCAGACACTCTGTGGACTGAGCAGACAGAGCAGATTGAAATATCGCTTTCTACATGTTTATGCCGGTCTATACAGGAGAGTGCATTGATAAGTATTGACTTTTTACTCACAAAGGTTTTATTGTAGCCTACTTACAGTAATGAGACTAGCGTGAGTTCATCTGCCCCAGCGGCCGTTGGTAATCCTCTCTGTATCGTTCCCAGTCAGGTGCTGCGTGTTTTAACATCTCGGCTCAGCTGTGTGTGTGGAGCGAGGGCATCGCTGTGCAGAATCCCGGCATGGGAATAGGGATGCAAATATAGGGGGCTGGGTTTGTGCTCTACCTGTGTAATGTTACCTGCTGTAAATGCTTGAAATGCTAAATACCAGAATGCATTTTTTCCTCTTCACATTTTCTGAATTCATGATTATTCTGCGGGCCAGACTAAACGCTTTGGCGGGCCGGATGTGGCCCGCGGGCCGCCAGTTGACATTGGCTACTCTAAATCGATTATGACCAGTGGGATTGCTTGATGCATGACGCAACATTAACTGATCCAGGTTGATGTGTAATGTTTTCATCAGACTAGTTAAACTGACAGATTTAGCCCAAGAAAAACCTTCTGGCATCTCGCTGATTGTCTTTCCTTCTCTTCCTGCAGTTCACTCGCACACACTCTAACACATTAAGGCCTTTCTTTCCCCCGAGGCAACAGGCAGAGTGATGGGTACACATTAAGTTGTCTTCTTCAGGCACACACACACACACACACACACACACACACACACACACACACACACACACACACACACACACACACACACACACACACATTCCCGTTCTGACCCAGTCACTTCCACCCCAACAATAGGTCAACTACTGCTTGTTAGTCTGTCCTGACAGTTAACACTAGGCCGGAGGCTGGGGAGGATATACCGTCATCATTGAAGGGCGACATCACACTCACTCTCACAATAAGGCTTACACTTGTCTCACACGCGCACACAAAAGAAAAACACACAGCGGCCAGAAAAACTTTGAGGAATCTGCTGAGTGGTTGGTGCAGCAACCTGATCCCCTGAGCGACTCACACTATTGGCTATCTGAAAGTGTGTGCGCACACACACACACACACACACACACACACACACACACACACACACACACACACACACACACACACACACACACACAGCATGGATGTGTGTAAAACCTACTGTAAATCCTTTTTCCATTTGTCTAAATCAGATATTTAATGGCCTGATAAAAATGTTGCACCTTTCCTGGAAATGTGATATGTTCTCTTGCTCTTACTTTTTATCCTTTTACTCTCTTTATCTTCACCTGCCTTTCCATCTCCTTTTCTCTCTGCTCCTTTCACTACAGCTTTTCTAAAAGCTGGTAATAATGTTTCACCTGTCTTCTTTTTACTGGAGGAAAAACTTTCCTCAATTGGGACTAACCGTAACCCTTGGAGGAGAAGATTTAAGGATTTTCCTAAACCTCATTTAGAAATAACACCTCACACAAATACAGATTCAATACATTTCATGTTAATGTTCAGAAACCAGCGGGGTAAGGTGCTTAATCTCCCACAGACCTTTTCCTGTTGGGTTTATACTTGGCAAGAGCATTGACATTTGCTCAGTTTAAGCGCTAAAAAAAGAAATAAAAAAAAGAAATTAATCATTTGAATGACACACCCCACCCAAATGAATACAGGAGAAAAGATTTATGAAGACGATTAATTTTACTAACTCAGGGAAAAGTAAATGATGGGAACAATCTGAACTTTAACTTTGAAGTCTCGTCTTATGTTTTCAACTGTGGAAAAAGATGTTTTTGCATAATTTATTGCAGCAGCTATGTACAACCTACAGCTAGCATGTGGCTAACGCTCCCCATGCATTTTAATTAAAACTATTAAGTGTTAATATATCACTTTGAAATTAAGATGTATTTTTGTGTCATTATGGAAGAATCCTTTTAATTTGTTTAATTATATGGTCTGATAGCATTAGAATAGCCTTGCTTATGACTCAGTATCTCTCATGAGAAAATAGTAACCATACTAAAATGCCATGTTTCAGTTTGCTGCTCTGCAAATTTAGCAGTTTTACAGAGGACATATTGACCAAGCAGACAATTATGGAAAGAAGTATCCTAGCAGGGCTCCACTCACCCTGAGATCTTGAAAACCTGGTGACAAATGTTTAACACTAATCCCCTTATAATACATCTGCATGTTAATCATGCCACCTGTTTTTTGCACCAAGACCAAGGCTCAATCATACAGAAAAATTGTTTTCATAATGTTTAAATGCAAATGTCTTTAGTTTGGTTTCAAAAGGCATATTCATAAAAACTGTCAACCTGTAACCTGAAGTCCAAGTTCCCAAAATAAACACTGTGGTAGTTTCATCTCATAAAAGGCAAGACAGAGGATACTACATGGGAAAAGTGGGCTTTTGGGGAGACGGAGAACACAAACTTCTGCAACCACCACATACATGCACAGTATGCACTTGTGTGTGTAATAACAACTTGGGCCTATTACATAAATACAGGTTAAGGGAAGTGTACAGTAAGGGAAAAAGATGAAGAGAGTCACAAAGGGATAAAAAGGGAGGGAATAATCCTCACAAACTACCTGCTAATATTTGAGGATTTACAGGTAAACTGAAGACTGGACAAGAAAATGACATTTTAATGAGTACCTTGGATAAAAATCATAACAGAATGTACGTTTACATCCTTTAAGACAAAAAAAAAACAGATTGACAGAGCTAGAAACATCCTCAACGTTCCATTAACAACTCACAGTCATGACTTGTTGAAAACTGATCCGGTAGTTGCTCAAAAACGAAGACACAAAATGATGTTTTCTCTGTTATGTCTGTCTTTCATGGGCGGAGACGAAAGGTTAATTGGATTTTACACAGTTTGTCAGTGAGCATATTAAAACGCCACACCTGTCTCCTGCGATGACAGACTGTCTCCAAAACATCCATGTGACCTGATGAGGTTTGTTTTACATTACGGATAGTTATTTATACACTTTTTGTATCTCAACTCTCGCGTCAGCCATATATAGAAATAAAGAGAGGACTGCCTGATTACCTAATTTTTTATAACACAATACAGAATCATTTTGCAAGCTTTCAGTGCCACTTTGGTCACATAATAAATCATAATTGGAAAAACAGAGATTGAAGCACCCAGGGAAATCAAGAACATCATCTTATAGCTCGTTAACCGAAGGCACAACTAGGAAGGGAAAGAAAGAGAATAGAGAAAGAAAACGGGGTAAACAGGCCAGTTTTGGGCTGTAAGTAGGTCAAAGGCTACAAGTACTGTTCCAGTTCAGTGTGTACTGTCAGGGGCGCCGTATAGGGGGGAAAAGTTAGGACAATTCCAAGGGCCCATGACTGACAGGGGCCCCAACAAATAGGTAAAAACTAATATAAATTATTAAACCATCATCATTCAGTATATATATATATATATATATATATATATATATATATTTCAAATATAATAATAAAATGAACGATCTCTTTGTTTTTACTTGTTTTGGCAGTAAAAGTTAAATATCCCCATTGACCAAAAAGTAAACATCCATATTGACCGATCACCCCCCTGTATCTGCATGAAATGGTTTGGTCCTGCCGTAGCACACTCAGTGACCGACGGTGTTTAGTTGCAGTCAGTAGATGCGCCAGAAGTACAGTGACCATAATGTTACCAAGTAACGTTAAATCAAAATCTGGTTTTCAAAAAAGGAAAGAGAGAAAAGAGAGAGAGGAAAGACAAAGGAAAGGGTGTCAAACTGTAACCCAGTTTTTCACCAAGAAAGGTGGGTAGCCTATAGTCTGTGAGTGGTATTAACCTGTTGGCTTAATGTCCATAGTGAAATAAGCTAGCTAGCTACAGACTAGTGTTAGCCTACATTTAATCACCATTTAATCAGTGCAGGGAAACGTTTAGCAAGATATTCATATTAAATCATTGTCCCTGCCCCTTTTAGCAGACTTAACAACAGATGAGTCAGCAGCACCCCAGTCTCCCCCTAACTGTGCCCCTCCCTGTCCCAGTGAAGAAGGTGAGCAACATTGTGTTCAATGACATGCCAGTTAGCATCATAGCAGGGAGTCTGTGGGGATTTCTCTGTCTTTCATTAATAATTATAATAATAATAATGAATAATGAATAATAATAATAATAATAATTTTGTTAAGAGAATTTTCCATTTTGTCAAATTTTACAATAAAAATACATTGAGACATTTTTTATGGTTGCTTTTAATCTTGCATCAAATAGTGAACTGCATACTAGACTTGCATGCATGTACAAATCACCAGCAGTAAATATTGTGCAAGTACTAGTATTGAACTACAAGAAGCAAGACAGTTGCAAGCCTTTAAATATAGTTATGTAAAGCTTTTGATGGGACAGTTAGGTCCTAGAGATGTGGTGACAACAGCTGCACAGAGGGGGCCCAATTTGATTTTTTGTCATGGGGCCCAAAGTTCCTGGTGGCACCCCTGTGTACTGTATATCTGTGTGTGCATGTCTGGCTGGTCAGTGTATGGGGGCTGGGGACTGGGTTACATTTTAGGGCAAAATAAGACCTGAGACAGACAGGAAGCAGATGCTCTGATTCAGAGCCAGTTACCAAGGAGCATGGCAGTATACTCAGCTTACCTTCATCCTGAATCACCAACGTTTGAGCATTAAATATTTCTCGAAAACAAGTAAAAAATGTGTATATTTCTTTCGATAAATCTGGCAGCCGCATAAGATAAACTGTAGAATCAAGGCTTCTGCAGGTTTCAGACAGCAACATTAATGGTGCTTTAGCACTACAGAGATTTCAGAAGTAGTTTAAAAGAAACAAAAAAGATGCAAAAAATGTATCAGATATTAAAATATCAGACAAATTACATGAGGAAGCTGTTAAAATGGCATGATCAATTCTGTTTGGTAGAGCAGATACAAGTTTTGTATTTAAGGTTTTATAAGAGAAAATTCAGACATGCAGACATGTAAACAGCTTCACTCTAGCCAACCTTCACCAGTGACTGCAAAGTCTCTCCCTAACACTGCAGCAGTGGCAGGTGTTGTGGTTGTATGTGAGGAATTTGAGGTCAGGGTCAATTTACTTTTTCCGTCAATGTCAGGTTGCAGTCACCAGCAGTGGACACAACAGCAAGCAATGGCCCTCCGAACCAAAGTTTAAACACACATTTTGTGGTAAACAGCTACATTTAGCTATATTGATCTTAACAAAATAGCCACCGTAAATACATCCGTTTGTATAGTAAAGTATACTCTGAGTCTGTGTGTGCGTGTATGTTTATGTGTCTGCAGAGTGCCTTGTGCATTACAGATAAGGCAAGACATAGTTGGCGCGCGATAAGAAATAGTTAACACTCTCAAGTGTGTGCGATTGTTTGTGTGTGTGTGTGTGTGCAGCAAGCCAATGTCCTCGACCTGACTTTTATCAGCATTTTGGAGGCAGACACTGTTACTCATTAACAGCAGTGCGCACACACACACACACACACACACACACACACACACACACACACAGTCCACTTTAATGGTGAATATTTACTGTAAGGGAGCCTTTCATATTGACACATATATGAACATAAAGAAGGAGACAGAGTACGACGGAGGGAGAGAGAGAGAGAGAGAGAGAGAGAGAGAGAGAGAGAGTAAGACCTGCCTCAAATTTAAAATGTAGCCATGTAAATGATGATAGATGGTTTTATGATGTCTAAAAAAACCTTCACTTTTCAACTAAGTTTGGCAAGTTTATGACATAGTAATAGAATAATGACGTATTTATATGGCTCTTTTAAATAAATACTTACACCAAACAAAAGCAAGAAGAATTTACTTTTTCTTATTTTCAAAAGAAAAAACTGAATCTAAACACACACTCAAGCTGCATATGATAATTCAGTATGCATCGTTTATTCTACCGCCTTTTTCTGCTTCACTGGGTGGGGAGTCAGACATTCCAAGCATGCACACAACACACAACACACATTCCACACCAATCCTCATCCACTTGTTGAGCTCAGGTCACTGTCTCATTTTAGAGTTTATGTATGTATGTGTGTGTGTGTGTGTGTGTGTGTGTGTGTTTGTAGGTGCTTTTTTTTTGGTTTTTTTAATCGCCCCATATTCATGGACACCTTAATGTCTCCCAAAGTTTTAAAAGGAAATAAAACTGCTAAACGAAGAAGGGAAATACTTAGATGAAAATGCAAAAATCCTACTGACGTCTTACACTAACATCAAAGATGTGACCTATAACCTTTAAAAAACAATGCTTCATATATAGCTCTGTTCCACACTGACATGTTTTCAGCGAACATGGGATTGAACCTGCACATCATGTGCACACCATTAAAAGAGATGGAGTCTAAGCTCTGTTTCATGGTGAGTGAGGGTGAGCCTCTGCCTTTATGGAGGCAAAATGAATAGTTATGTTACTGTAACAGTAAAACTGAGAGCCCATTTTCCACAAGCATTGTAAGATTAAAAGGCCAGGTTATGCTGAAAATAAAGTAGTACTTTATAACTTTTGAACACTTGGCCAATCGCTGCATAAAGTGGGCATGTTTTCAGGAAAGCTACAAAAATCGTTGCAGTCCACCTAATTTTGACATTAAAAATATGAAGGGGGAGAATCATACTGACCATTAGACTTAAAGTAAGACCCTATAATGCTTTTGGAGAACAGGGCCCAAACATGTGCTAGAGTTCTGCTCTTACTCACAATTCAATTCAATTACTTAGCTTTATTGGCATGAATGTAACAAAAACAATATTGCCAAAGCATCACGCAAAATAATTACAAATACAAATTCACCAACAATATAAATAATCATATTAAAACCACTGGTTGTCCTCAGGGCCTCACAGGCTGTGATACATTTTGCTGCTATCATCACACAATCATGTTTTTCTCCCAGTGGATATGGGAGTTTTTCTGTGTGTTGTTGTATGTTAAAATTCTGGGTGAGTGTGTGTGTGTGTGTGTGTGTGTTATTTGGGGGGGGAGTATTACCCTCTGACAGCCTGGTATTTTGGACAGGATGTAAGGAAGTGGAGCTCTGTCTCTACCTCCTGGGTGTCGCAGTAAGAGCAGTTTGTCCTCCACTGGAAGCTAGCTCTTTCTGTAGCGACTCATCTTTATAGCTAGACTGTGTGAACTAAGCCTGTACACCGTCAGGACTTTTCTTTTCTTAACCTGATACTTTTAACAGTAATCAGGTAATCTGCCAATTTGTATTCTCTATTTAGGGCCAAATACCATTTGAATTTACTGTGTTTTTTAGTTGTTTCTTACCAATATTTAATGTATTGTATGTAATGGGAGTTCCCGGCACATACAGTATTTGCCGTGACGCACAGGGCAAGCCAGGAACAGAGCCTGGAAACTGTTAATTGATAGTGGACACACCACCAAGCACGTAAACACGCATGCACACACACACGCACACAGAATACAGCCTGAAATCAATTAGTCATCATGTCACTTGTAGCTGTCAGTGTGGACTAATCTCTCTGTCTGCGCTCTCACGTTTTCTTCATCTCTTATTCTTGTTTTTCTCTCACCATTCTGTATACAGGTGCTGGTCATATAATTAGAATATCAAGAAAAAGTTGATTTATTTTAGTAATTCCATTCAAAAAGTGAAACTTGTATAATGTATACATTCATTCCACACAGACTGATATATTTCAAGTGTTTATTTCTTTTAATTTTGGTGATTATAACTGACAACTAATGAAAACCCCAAATTCACTATCTCAGAAAACTAGAATATTACTTAAGACCAATACAAAAAAAGGGATTTTTAGAAATGTTGGCCAACTGAAAAGTATGAACATGAAAAGTATGAGCATGTACAGCACTCAATACTTAGTTGGGGCTCCTTTTGCCTGAATTACTGCAGCAATGCGGCGTGGCATGGAGTCGATCAGTCTGTGGCACTGCTCAGGTGTTAGGAGAGCCCAGGTTGCTCCGATAGTGGCCTTCAGCTCTTCTGCATTGTTGGGTCTGGCGCATCGCATCATCCTCTTCACAATACCCCATAGATTTTCTATAGGGTTAAGGTCAGGCGAGTTTGTTGGCCAATTAAGAACGGGGATACCTTAAACCAGGTACTGGTAGCTTTGGCACTGTGTGCAGGTGCCAAATCCTGTTGGAAAATGAAATCTGCATCTCCATAAAGTTGGACTACACTGGACTTCAAGCAACGTGGATTCTGTGCCTCTCTTCCTCCAGACTCTGGGACCTTGATTTTCAAAGGAAATACAAAATTTACTTTCATCAGAGAACATAACTTTGGACCACTCAGCAGAAGTCCAGTCCTTTTTGTCTTTAGCCCAGGCGAGACGCTTCTGACACGCTTCTGACACTGTGTCTTGTTCAAGAGTGGCTTGACACAAGGAATGCGTCAGCTGAAACCCATGTCTTGCATACATCTGTGAGTGGTGGTTCTTGAAGCACTGACTCCAGCTGCAGTCCACTCTTTGTGAATCTCCCCCACATTTTTGAATGGGTTTTGTATCACAGTCCTCTTCAGGGTGCGGTTATCCCTATTGCTTGTACACTCTTTTCTACCACATCTTTTCCTTCCCTTCACCTCTCTATTAATGTGCTTGGACACAGAGCTCTGTGAACAGCCAGCCTCTTTAGCAATGACCTTTTGTGTCTTGCCCTCCTTGGGCAAGGTGTCAATGGCCGTCTTTTGGACAGCTGTCAAGTCAGCAGTCTTGCCCATGATTGTGTAGCCTACAGAACTAGACTGAGAGACCATTTAAAGGCCTTTGCAGGTGTTTTGAGTTAATTAGCTGATTATAGTGTGGCACCAGGTGTCTTCAATATTGAACCTTTTCACAATATTCTAATTTTCTGAGATACTGAATTTGGGGTTTTCATTAGTTGTCAGTTCTAATCATCAAAGTAAAAGAAATAAACACTTGAAATATATCAGTCTGTGTGGAATGAATGTATACATTATACAAGTTTCACTTTTTGAATGGAATTACTGAAATAAATCAACGTTTTCATGATATTCCAATTATATGACCAGCACCTGTATATGTGAGTGTGTCATAATTACAATGGGAAACTAGAAGAAACACAGAGCGCACTTCAAGTTCATTATGCTCCTGTTTTCTACCTTTATACTCAAGCGGCTCTCCATTTATGAGGCTAAAGCTACCAAGTGGTGGAGAAGCATTTAGATCCATTAAAATCCTGAGTAAAAGTAGCAGAGTAAAAGTATTAGTAGAAGTAGTTGTAGTGGTAACACAGCATACTCAATTACAAGTAAATGTAATTCATTCAAACACAGCTGTTTTTAATTATTCAGGTGATGTTGGGCAGAGCTACAATGTACAAATAAGAGAGATAAAAGGTATAAATTGTCCCGCCCTAACAGCTGACAGCAAAACTAAGGGAGACATCCAACAAGTACAGTCTGTACAGAACACGTTCACACAGTCCTGAGAGGAGGTCTAATCAGGGATATTAAGTGAAAACACCTGTGCAGGTGAGGCATGGGCGTGTACGAGGTGTTAAGTACCACAAGTGAAAGTACTCATTATGCAAAGCAGACACTTTAAGAGCGTTAAATTAGTATGTTCTTTTAAAAATACAAGCAGTATATGTATGTGGAGCTAATTTGAACTACTTTATATACTGTTGGGAAGTAAATGTATAACAATACATCATATTTTATAAACTGATAATACTGCATGACTTTTTTTTAAATGAAAAATCCAAATCTGTAAAATACATAGAAAGCAGGGGTGGGGAAAAAGAATAAATGAAAAATGATATGTATCGTGATTTTTTTGGCTACGATTTAAAAAATGTATTCTTTTCCCCAGAATCGATATTTTTTGTATCCATTTATCTATTTTTATTTTTTTTACCAATGATTCACCTGAATATTTTCTGTCTATACGTACTGCGGACGGCTACATCATATCCGTTTCCAGCAAAACGGAGTGAAAGCAAAAAATGCAGAAAATACATGTTATGTGCTTCTTTACAACTGAAATGAATGTCAGACTGACTGACATTTAGAAAACAATTAGTTTTTAGAAATGTCTCATGATATATTGTCTCTAAAAGTGTATTATTCAACTTTTGTTTTTGTGAAAGAAGGAAAAGAAAATCACAATACTATCGAATGACAATATTTCTAGAATCGCAATAAATGGAAATTGCAATACAAATCAAATCGGCACTCATGTATTGTGAAAGAATCGAATCGGGACAAAAGCATATCGTCCCAGCCCTAATAGAAACTCCAGCCGTCAAATACATGTAGAGTGGAGTAATTAGTCCCATAATACTGTATGTCATTCTAAACTGTAGCAGTGCACTTATTGGAAGTCGTTTTGGATAAAAGCGTCAACTAAATGAAATGTAATGTAATGTAAACGTATTGAGTAGAATAGAGCTCAACAGTCTCGCCCACAGCGGGTTCCGGAAGTAAAAATACAATGCAATTTCTCCATTGACAAATTGGAATATAAGCCATAAAATCGTAACCGTCGATGGTAGACTTAAAACCAACTACGACATGACTAAGCGATTGTATATGCTCATATAGATGCCAAAAGTTCATGGGGCACCAACCTTGTTTTGAGATAAATGTCTTTTATTCGCGATGTCTTGGATAAGTACTCCATTACCCACAATCCTGAACAATCCCACAATCCCACAGTGATGCCTCTGATTAGTGGAACTCATGCTGGTGAGGAGGGGGAGCTGCCGGGAGCTGCCTACACGATCCGTCATGCGCATCCCAAGATGATAATCCTGTTATACGAGGATTGGCGACACTGCACGAAACACGATCGGTTCCGCGCTTCTGCCGTTAGCCTCCACCGGGAAGCTAACGTTAGTTTAGCCAACAGCTAATTCGGCTAACCGCTAGCTGACAGCTTGATTCAGTCTAAAATAACGTTAACTTTTGAGGGTCTTTTAAAGTTATTACATGCCGTCTCAGCTAGCGGTTAGCCGAATTAGCTGTTAGCTAAACTAACGTAGCTTCCTTTATTCTGTGGTGTGCGGTGGTTTATGGGATGAGTAGTTCCTTCGCTCGATAATGAAACTATGTACACAGTCTTGTACCTTTGACTTTTTTGGGGATTTTCTGTTCGTTTTTTCAGTCGAAAGTATAAGTTGTATGCTTATGAGTCACGTCGTAGCTGGTTAGCCTAAGGCATGGTCTAAAACTCTTTATGTACGAATTTTTCCACACGTCAATGGAAGAAATGAATGGGAAATTCACTTCCGGAACCCAAGGTCTCTCAGAGGAGGGGTGGGACTGTTGAGCTCTATAACCTAGCTATCAACTGAGAAACCATATATTTGGTGATTGATGATTATTCTTTTTTTTTTTTACAAACTAAAGGATTGTGTATTCCTTTATGGCTGCTTCTATGGGTAAATAAACCATATAAGAAGCCACTGGATTATCTGAAAAATGTATTGCCACTAAACTGAAAAAGCCTGTTAATCCAAGCTCATGAAAAGCTGACATTCTGGAGATACATGGGTTTCACAGGACAGTATATGTACTTCTACTGTAATAGTACTAGGCAAAGAGTAAACCAATATTTTACTCTCAACTAAAACTTAATCAATCAATTATTATTATTAGTCACATTAATTTGTATGAGGTACAATTCCAGTGCAATAACACTTGTAATCCAGTGTGGTTGCAGCTACACTCCTAAACCTCCACTACACCAATGATCTGAGCTTTCTTTTTCCTCACCTTCTCCTTTTTCCACCAGATCTCACTGCCTTCCCTAAAGCTGCGACAACACAACAGTTAAATACCAGAAAGCTGCTTATAAGTACGTTTGTTAATTACGTGTGGAAGAATAGGCCTGTTGTGTCCCTGTGTGATAATGGTGCCAGCACAACAGAGGGATTACCTCCGGATAATACGTATGCTGAGCTGACCAATGTGACGAAGGCCCATGTAGTGGGAAATAATTAACAGAGTTAACTGGTCTGCAGGCCTTTCAGCTAGACGTCAGCACTGTGTGGTTCCTGGCAGGGGATTAATGTCCAGGGTTATTTCACTGCGGCTGTAATCAATATCTGTTTTTTATTTTTATACAGATCTGGTCAATGTTTTGCCTGTTACTTTAGGAAAATGCAAGAAATGCCACTCATGCTATTCTCAGCTGCTTTTCAAATCTTTAACAATAATCAACACAGGATGCACTGTCTACTTTGGCTGCATGTGAAGTCCCACATTGTGTCAGAACACAGTGTCTCGGTCTTGAGGTTATGAACTTTTGGCTTTTGTCTATGAGCAGGAGTTCTAGCTCAGTGTAGACATTTTTGTTGCATTCAAATAATTTCAAGGTCAGGTCAAGTCAGTTTTATTGATAAAGCCAAAACTCACAAATCACAAGTTTGCTTGAAAGAGCTTAACAAAACTGTCTGCTTTTAGACCCTTGATTCGGAAAAGTACTTTCTCCCAAAATAAGCCCACCCATATCACTTAATGCTTACTGCCTGCCTGCTTCAATGTTTTACCATGAGTTGCTGCTTGCACTGTATTTCAATTAATGTGTTTTATTTTACCCTTTCCTTGTTTTGTACTTCTTCTTTTTGGGAGTCCATTGTAACGTCTGGCCAGAGGCTGACAATTTCTGTAACTTTACGAAGCCAACCAATCCAACTTACTTCGCCTCAGTAATTGGCGAGCTGTGTGGAGGTGAGAAAGTAAGTTTAATTTATCCTTTTTTAAAACAATGAACGCCTCTCCCCCCTCTATGGCAGCTAATTTTCACTCCACCTTCGAGTATGGATATTCAGAACTGCTATAAACACTTTTACCTTCCGACGTGGTCAGACAACATGTCGTACAAACTAGCATAACCCAGACAGAGCAGCTTTTAACACTTAAAAAAATGTAAGCAGTGTACATCAACCATTGGTGGCAAATGACGACTGATGTTATAATAAACAAACCTGACAAAATACATTCATGATAATCTTGGACATTTGAATTTGATGATACCATACTAATTTAGAGACAATACAAATCTATTTGATGAGTCACACAATCAAAGTCACCAGTGTATATGTCCCCTCCAGAGTTCCGATCTTTCTGAACCCACCCCCACATCTCTCACACTCCTCTCACATTCCCCCTGCAGTATGGATTCCACATAGACAGCTGGCACTGCGGAGAAAGACAAGTGTGTTTGTGTTCCCTCATGTGTGGTGGTTTTCAACTTTGTACCATGTTTTAGTTTTTCCTCCTCTTCAGTCGCACATGCCACAACAAGGAAAACCATCTCAGAACTGTTTCTACTCTCATTTGTGATCCTAAAATACTATAGAATTTCATGTTTTTGTAACCAGCAGTGAAAAACAAGAAACAGGTATGCTAAACGTATTCCTTGCATATTCCTTCCTGTAATTCTAGATTAAATAGTGCAACCTGCGTTATGCTAAACTGGCATATGTATACTATATATGATATGAATACGTATCTATGACTTGGCTAGGGCTGCAACAATGAATCGATAAAATCAATAAAATTTGATTATTAAAAATGTTGTCAACGAATTTCATTATCGATTTGTTGTGTCGTGCAACTATTAAGCCACTTAGTCGCACAGATAAAAAAAAATTGAGTCGAGCGCAGAGCAGAGCGGAGCGCAAGAGAAAAAGAAAAAAGAGCAGAGCGGGGGTAGAGGAAATACGGAGAGAGACCGGAGAGACACGTAACGTTCTGAAACACATAGCGGAGGCAGAGAAATCAGTACGACCTAAGTCATCCAAGGTGTGGGAGCATTTCACACTAAATAAATCGAAAACGTGTTAATGGCAAGATAAGCAAAAGCGACATGGCATGGCACAGGCGCACCACGGTGATGATTCAGCACCTAAAACGTAAACATGTTGGAGTCCTTAATGAGGAGGAAGGGAGTTCAACAGCAGGGTAAAGTCACTACACAATCCTACTTTTGTTCCGTTTTGAAGTGAGGAACGTAACGTCCCTCCAGTAGCTCTTCTGGTGCTGGTGTGGTATTTACTCGTTATCCAGCTTGACAAGCATGACAAGCTAGCGTTAGCTCGTTAATAACAGTAGTAAAGCAGGCAAGACTAAAGACATGTTTTTATTCACTTGCCTTTTCTGGCCCATTCATTTTTCAATCTATTGTCATGTATATATTCTGTGCTTTGTCCCATATCAGTTATTGTTGACAAATATATTTGTGTGTGTTGTACTTTAAAGTTCTTTTATAGCACTTGGTCATCTTAAGCTGTGTTTAAATGTGGTGTACAAATGAACTTAACTTGCACTTACTACAATGATAATGGTAATAATTTAATGAATAAGCTTCAAGTGTGTGTGTGTGTGTGTGTGTGTGTGTGTGTGTGTGTGTGTGTGTGTGTCTTGTCTGTATCTGCTCTTTGGGTTACTTACCTTTACACAACTATTAACTAAAACAACAAGTAAGTATGTATTGAGTTGATTAATTAATGCTTTTTTTTTTTTATCCGATTCATCGATTAATCGAAAAAATAATATATCAAGTGTTATCGATTATTTAAATAATCGTTAGTTGCAGCCCTAGACTTGGCTTTGCATTACTTAGTCTCCGTATATTTAAATTAACATAAATAAGAGCACAACAGAACAAGCACAGTCATAGCTAGAATCTACAGCAACAGCTTACAAAATGTATTTCCTAAAGCTGCCAGCCTTAACATCCTGCCCTGGATCAGCCTCCACTTCCTGGTGTCAAAGGTCATCTGTATGTCTGATAGACATCCAAGGACAGAGAGCATGGCTGACTGTCCATAACATGTCAATCATATTTGAGAATGAGGTCATAATGGTGGTATTTTTGGTTTAGGGTTGCCTTTGTGTTTCTGTCCTTCTGTCTATCAAGTCAATAACACAAACACATATGTACACAGCTGCACCTGAGTGCTTTATCCACACACACACACACACACACACACACACACACACACACACACACACACACACACACACACACACACACACACACACACACACACACACACACACACCACCCCCCAATCTGACAGACCGAAGCCCAAAGAAAACAAGGGTCTGTGTCTCCTGTCCCAGCGATCACCTTTCAACATCTCATTTGTAACGCCATCAGGAATAACAGCTGGAGACTGCGTGTGTGTGGTAGATGGGGGGTTAAATGGGTTGGAAAGGGTCTGACAGAAGGGTAGACAAGGGAGATAGAAACCAGCAGAGACAAAGAACGTGAAAGAGGAATTATATTGTCAGAGAGCGAGATAGAAAGTGACAGAGAGAACAGACAGATCAGAGAGAGACGATGTAAAGGCAGTACAGACAATTAGCTGAGTGACACTAATAAAGACCTCCCTGTGGACAGTTTTTAAAAGAAAATTGTTATTGATGAAAACCATTGACTGCAAAGTCTATTGATTATACCAAAGTAACTCAAAACATGTTTTCATTGGAAAGACATGTTCCAATCTATCTGTATGGTTAAATACCACCAGGGCAGGGGACGTGTGTTTTCTGTAGTTTGAGCGAACTGGCCCTTTAATGGAAATATACACTCTGTATTTTCTTATCGTGACTTTTTAGAAACAAGCTCTGCTAACAGGCTCACAGCAATCACTAAAATTTACATTTACAATATATCTGGTATCTAAAAAGTCAGTATGTGGTCGCAAATATCATCAATTGATAACTTCAATCATTTCTTTTATCTTGTTTCTACTGCTCAAACTAAATCTCCTTTGACTTAACTAAGTGTCTGTCTGTCAATTTGAATATTGTATTGATCTTAACGACTGAAACTCCCACGTCCAATAAAATGCATGTGGTGAACCATAAATAACATCCTGCCACAGATGGTGCTCAACGTGCCACCAAATGTCATAAACATGGTAAATATATGAAAAAACACATTAGGTGCTTTGAATTTGTGAAGTTTTTCTGCACTTTCTTTTATTAATGAGTTGTGAATGTAATGTTACACCTCCACAGCAGATACTTGTAGATAAGATAAGGGACTTAATTTGTGAGGTGGGGATAAACAAAGCTCCACTGATATCATAGTAGATATCATTCATAATTGCTGGGGTCAAGACCTTAAGAAATTAAATACATATTCTAAACAAATTGATTTTTCTTGACTACACCACTTGATTGGAAAATAAGTGTTTTAAGTAAATGTATGATTGCTTGAGTGACAGACATTATTGCAAAAATTGCATGTTTACCCTCCAAACCAAGATTTGTCGGGGTCACTTAAAATCTCTGCTACATTTGGATGGAAACACAATAATAAAAGAAAAATAAATAAATAAATATATATATATATATATATATATATATATATATATATATATATATATATATATATATATATACATACACTGTAAGTCAGTATCTTCACAACAGTTGGATTAAATGTATTATTATAATGTTTAGTAATTCTACATATCAATACGGTTATTGAACGAGACAGAGTGAGAGACAGACAGGAGATAAAGGAGTGAAAGCAGTGTGTGTTGTCCTGTGGGGTTTCTGGTGTGTTATTACAGTCTCCTCTGGTGTTGGCATGTGCTTTCTCTGACCCTAACACACACACACACACACACACACACACACACACACACACACACACAAACAATGACCCCTCCCAGATCCACTGGCTGACCTTTGACCCGCAGTGCTGTAGCGTTGACCAAACATACCCCAACCCCACTGAGACCACAATACAGCACTGTGGCGCCACGACCCACACAATACTGCACTATGTAGGAGAGAGACAGAGAAACTGGGGAAGAAAGAGAGTAAAAGAGAGAACAGAGAAGAAAGAAACTCTGAAATATGTATATGGTCATATTCAAAAGAGGAACTGGAAAAAAAAGAAAAAAAACTCAACTACCTGCTCTGCTACAACAAATATTTACCAATATATAACTGCAATGCCGTCTTAGCAAAATTATTAGCAACATAATTTTGTGTGCTTTAAAATGCAGAGAAAGTGTAAGAAACAGATGTGTTGTGTGTGTTTGTGTGAGGGGAGGCTAGAAAATGGAAACATGCCTTTAAACACCAAACTAAGATGTTTCTCCTCTATTCCCTGCATACCTTCCTACCCTCCTGCTGACAAAAACTTACCCCCGCAATCATGAGCTCATACTTTCTCTGCATATACATACTGTAGCACTGTATGCATGTACAAGTTATAAAAACCTTTTTCTCCCAATCTGAATCTAATCTGAACTTTCCGACAGTCTTACCTCCATACACAAACTCATGCTTTGCAGCCAAATCACAAATAAAGAAGTTTCGAGTTTCATTATTTCACTTAGTGTAAACAGCATATATAGCTTTAATGAAGAGTACAAATATGTGATACTGTCAGATAGTGTGGCACGAGATGATTTTTACAGCATATAGCTACTTAAGGGGAGAAAAGAGTAAAACCGCATGTGTAGGGATTTAACAATTTTCTTCCTCTGTCTCTCACTATTTCTCGCCACAAAGCCTTCTTCTGCTATCTTATCTTCTCCTGTTACTCTTGTCTCTGCTGCACCCCTTCCACAAACACACATCACATTTTCACATCACAGCGACACACCATCAACCCCTACAGAGTGTGTCCAGACAGCCCCATTACTACCCCACCATTAGCAAAGTCAAAGCAAACATTGACTTTATCTAAATGTGGCCTATTAGCCTTTAACATTAACGGGCCCTGTAAAGCTCTGAGAACAGTGGTTCCAGAAGTGGGGTGTGGGGGAGAGTTAACCTGCCCCTAAAGGTCCCTGCAAATGGGTTCAGGGTTTATGTCAGTGTTGTTTAATTTCTTTATGTGTATGTAATGTTACATGTTACATTAAAATGACTAGCAAAAGAGTAGTAGAGGAAAATCTGCATTAATTAGCATTTTCTTTTGTGGATTTCCTGGAAATTCATATGTGCTACATATGGATGGAAACTTGACTGTTGGCAAAGTAGCTTTCAATAGATGATTTGTTGTGTTCTAGATTAGTTTTGAAGTTTTGAGTCAACTTCACTTTTGAGCTAGAACCCCCACACTACTTGCGCATATCCTCTGACAAAACCAACAACACACAGACGACACAGCGTAGGGGAAACAAATCACAGTTTAGGTTAAATTAGCAAGAAAGCCCTGAAGGCTAACTTCTCACTTGTGCGCCGCCCGCAAGAAGCATGAAACACGAACGCTGAGCTAACATTAGCTAGCTTGGCCAAACTGCGAATCTGCAACATACTTAAGAAATCTTACCTGACTTCTCTGGAGATTCACTACCGCGCGCCAATCTCTTCTATTTGGTGGCGAGAACTTGCCGACAGTGAACGTTTATGTAAAACTCTTCCATCTCCTTCTGCGTCTTCTTCTTATTCTGTTATATTTCTGATACGGTGGAATTCTTTTTTCAGTGGACAGTAGTTATGGATGTCAAAATAAAAGCTTTGAAAAGTAAATCTGCCAAGTATTTATTTGACATTAGATGTTTTTACTATAATTCAAGATGACAGGATACATCCTTGGGTCCCCAGCAAATAAGCCAATCACACGAACAGTTCTCAATATATGCAAGTTCACACCAACACACACGTCATTTTCCAATTATAGTAGTGGTCTTTTTAACAAGAATGTAGGCTGAAAATCCCAGAGAGACATCTTACTCTAGACTGTCCATAAAAGACGAATATTTCTTCCAAACATTGGAAATCAAACAAAATTCACGATAGAAGAAAAAATAGATGAGTCTGTTTCTCATTTCTTTGGCAGCCACAGCTCTACTTGTCCAAACAGCCAATAAGACGACATTTGGCTCTGACATTAGGATTTAACAAGAGGAACTGAAAGAGTAATTTGTGCCCTTTGAAGCTTCCCTTTGTCTGTTAACACCATGTAAATAACAAACACATGTATTGAATGTTTCTGCTTTTCTCTCATTCAAAAGACAAGATGATCACCGGTTAGGAATAATAAATTAAGCTGCATGACAGTCACCTAAAATACTTAAGCGTTGTTGTTGCCAATTCTAAAACTAGGTCATAAACATAAAATGTTCTTCCCTAACTTAAAAAAATTATATATTATTTTGTCCCATGCTTGAGAAAATTTAATGAAAAATGTCACCTCTCTGGATCAAGCTCTTTCAATGCAAACACTGAAGCTGGCAGGCAGATGCCCACCACCACCATCAGGCCATATAATGGTTATCAGCATGTCAAATGGTATTTACGATAGTTAGCTGTGACTGAAGACGCGTTGCATGCTTAAAAAACAGGAGTGGGGGTGTAGGTGATTTACTGACTTGAGTCTATAGAGTGTGTCTGTTTACAATGAGGTAAAGTTGTGTGTTTGAAGCATCTGTCTGTGGTATGCAGTTGTTTTCTTTATGAGGAATCAAGATGCTCTCCTCCTCCTCCATTCTTCACATAAAGAGAACTACCAAAACCAAAACCAACACAATGTGTTTTATCACAAAATGTAATTACATGGTTAATCAGTGCTGAACACAGTGTGTGGGAAAATACAATCAATGTGGGTGTAGTTTAAACACAAAATGACATGATTCATTAAAGATTAACCATTTTAATTCATTGGTCACCTATATCTCCTTGTTAGATAGTGGCCTTCGCAACCAAGGCCAGTGCTTTTCAAACTGAAATACTCAGGGAGCATACAATGATCACCACATCTCAATAAACAGTGATAGGGGGGCTTTATAAAAGCATTATTTTATTGTAATTAGGACTACTTGAGATATTTCTCCACTACTTGCTAGGGCTGGAACCGAATATTCGTTTGATGGGTTGGTATTTGATTATCAATTTTGGGATTCGAATATTCGTTGTTTTTTTTAAACGTGCATGCAGGCTGAAATTCACTTTGGTGTTTTGTCGGGATTAAGCTGCTAGCTGAATGTCCGCTAGCCGCTGGCTAATTTATGCAGAGCTATGTCGTCCATCTCTAGCCTGGTCCTACCAGACTCTCGTACATTTCATTTGTACAGAGAGTCTGGCCTCTCTCCACTGACAAGTGTTAACTTCCTTGAAGGCGGTTACTCTGTTGAAGTTTAAAACTATTGGATCTGCCCAGAGCCACTCTGGATCTGCCATAACCAATCGCTAACGTTTGGTCTTGACGTTGGCTTAGCATTGCTAGCGTACGCCTTAGCCAACTCCTTCACCACTAACGGAGCGAGCTGGAAAATCTAACTTTTCCCGAACCCCGTGGGGAGGAGGGCCACAACATCATGGCCACCAACAAAACTCAGCAAAGACTGTTCTTGCTTGGGCTTTAACTTCTGGATATTCAGCAGCGTTGCCACAATGGACCGAATGGCTTCGCTCGCATCTTTCTCCGCCGCCATTATGGAACTCACTGAAGGTTACCAAACCTCAACGTCATTGTTCTCAGCCACTCACTCTGTTCGCTGATTGGACCGGTAATTTTTTGAAACCCAAGAATAAACCGCAAACCCAGACATAGTACTGAAGGAAAATGAAAATTGAACGGAAGTACGTAGGAGGGCAGAGCCAGGCTAGTCCATCTCAGCTAAGAACGGAGAAATGTTGAGTTACAGCGAACAGTCTGATGTTTGTAGAGGTCTATATGGTTATACTGTAGCAGCCTGGTGTCGTTTTCATGCGATTTGATAAAGGTAAAGATAATACGGCTGTGCATAATGCAAATACAGTGAGGCGCTGGCTGGCTGAGCATTAACACACACTGCGTCTGTCGTCACTCGTTTGTTTTGAATGCCTACAGTAAAAATTTGAGTCTGATTAAATTTTTGGAGAAAAGCAACCTGACGTGGGGCGATCAGACTCATACGTATTGCAGCGTGCGAAACATCACTGCCTCTATCGCTGCAACAAAAAAGTTTTAAACACTATGAAGGTAAAAAAAAACAAAAAACAAGCACTAATCTGCCCAGGATTTTGTGTAACAACAGGTGACTGTGTCTTGCAACAACATAGCAGTCGCTTCATCTCTAGCTTTGTGTCTTTTCTTCTTCCCTCGTTTTCGGTGAAATTAAGCTGCCTTAAGGTGCGGTCGGAAATGTTGGATACCCCCTGCTGCTGCCACCGCCACAGAAGCTTTGAATGTTCGCTGTTGAAAAGCACCGAAGCTTCGAAGCTCAAAAAATGGTGTTCAGTACAGCCCTGTTATTTGCTACTCCTTTTATAGCGCTGCAGGTTGAACACCACTCATGCTGCAGCCATTTAGCTTACACTAATGCTTGGGCGACCGCTAGCTCACCCAGTAGAGTGCACCCCATGTACGCTGAGTCCTTGGCAGCAGCCCGGTTTCGAATCCGACCCGCGGCTCTTTGCTATTTTCTATCCATCAACACTTTCCAATAAAAAAGCCCCAAAAAATTACACTAGAGGTGTATATCAAGACATTTGAACACGTCAACTTGGACTCTGTGATGGGATAGACATTTATCTCAATTTTATTTTATGAATCCATCAATTAAGGAAATTATTGGCAGGTTAATCAATAAATGTTAGCTACACCAAATGAAAAATACCAAATCACGTTATTATACCTTAAGCACTAATATTGTCCAAAGACAAGGATTTGTGACCACAAAACTTACATGAGTCTGCTTTTAAACATAGGGAAGGAACAGTACATGATTTTTCGTCTGACTGTGGCCTTTAAAGGCACTTTCATTCCCCTCTGTCGTGTTCATGTAGCTCCCCTATCCACCTTCCATTTCTTTATTTGATTTGACGGAAAGACAAGAAAAATACTATAACATAAGTAGAAGAAAAACATCACCTTTGTCTCCTACTTTATCTTGTATTTTATATCTCTATGAAAGACTTTGAGGGAAAAACTGCATCCAGTACTGCAACAGACACCACTTACACCTCTGTTCTGTCTATTCATCTTCATATCTAGTCGTCTCTTACTTTTCTACAAAAGTTTAAAGCTCTACTAGTTATCTAATGCTTTCATCTATGGTAAATGTGGGTCTCCTCCAGCCCTTCTTACCTAACCGCAATTCTCTCCTACCCATCGTTGTTAGTGTTAGCATGCTAATTACATTCCTAAGTAATGAGTGAGTGGGACAGGAGGTTGTGATTTTGGCCTGTGTGTGTGTGTGCCTGTGCGTGCTTACATGTGTTAAGTTATATTTATGGATAGCGTCTTCTAGTTGTATACATGTTCTGCATCTGTGTATTTGGTTGTTTACACTCTGCACTGTCTGCAGAGACGATGCTCTCTTGTCTTTCTGTGTTGCTGCATTTCTGTTTTGGCAGATTCAGTACAGTGAAGATGCATTTTTAATGTGTGTGTGGCTCTTTACACTTGGTATAACAACAAATGAACCCTCTCATCTCTGTCTCTTTTTCCTCTCCCTCCCTCTGGATAATGGGTGGTCTATACGACTCAATCACCCGGAAAACATTAAATTGTTTAGACAGAACTTTGCATCAGGAAACGTCCTTTCTTTGGATTGGGGTGGAAGATGCAGACAAGACAAGACTGTGATGTGATGACGCACGCTGTATGTCATTTCAATACACATCATTGCAGGTTTAAGCAAAGAAAAAAGAAAAATCTCTGCTGGATTACAACAACTTCAATAATCACATTATCATCATCTTCTCTGCCTTCTTCCTGTTGTTTGACAGTGAAGCATTTAACAGCTGGCTCACGTAAATACCATATGACATGCTGATAACCATCTGACATACACGTGGCATTTCACATCACATGCACAATTAATGTATGTGTATGTGTATGTGTGTGTGTGTGTGTGTGTGTGTGCACGCGCAGAGGCAAGCAGAAACACAGGCATGCACTTACCAATAAACAAACGCTTGATCTGTTCAGTGCATTCCAAGTGTCTAACTTTTTTTGGTATATTCTTCCTCACCTGCCAAATCATCAGCCTCGAGAAAGCAACAGACCTAACAGTTAACATAGGTTTTTTTCCCCGTTAAAGACAAAGTCCCTTTTTCAAAAATCAACATCTGATCTTCTAAAATGGGCTTCTCTATGCAAGAAAATGGTCTAGAGGGAAGCTGCTACTTTTGTATGTGTAGCTGCAGTGGAAGTATTAATGTTGTATTACTGCATAGTTATCATACAAATATGAGTTTTATTGATCTTTCCATGTAAGTTAAAAAGAAAATTTCTTAAAATGTCAAACTATTCTTTTAACAGTGTTAAAGGTCCCATGGCATGGTGCTCTTTGGATGCTTTTATAGAGGCCTTAGTGGTCCCCTAATACTGTATCTGAAGTCTCTTTCCTGAAAGTCAGCCTTGGTGCAGAATTGCAGCCTCTAGAGCCAGTCCCACAATGAGCATTCCTTAGGATGTGCCATTTCTGTGTCTGTAGCTATTGAGGAGGAGAGAGGGGGGGGCAAGGTGGAGAGTGGGGGTCTGGCCTTGACCAACTGCCACTTTGCTCGTTTGAAAGCCATGATGTCTCTTTCTCATGGGTGGGCCAAATTCTCTGGGCGGGCAAAGCAGAGAAAGGGGAGGTAACCTTGCTCCTTATGACCTCATAAGGAGCAAGATTCCAGATCGGCCCATCTGAGCTTTCATTTTCTCAAAGGCAGAGCAGGATACCCAGGGCTCGGTTTACACCCATCGCCATTTCTAGCCACTGGGGGACCATAGACAGGCTGGGGGAACTCACATTAATGTTAAAAAAACCTCATAAAGTGAACTTTTCATGCCATGAGACCTTTAAAAGTATTTTAGTATGGACCTTTCCTTTCCATTGTTTACACTTGAACCTAATGCCTCAAGTCCACTGCATGGTACAGCTTGACTCTCGACTAGTAGTAGGTACCCCATCGAATAAAGCCAGAAACGCTGAAACTGCTGTGACATCTTTTGGATAATTGCTGGATCCTTTCATCGTCAACCAAACAGAACGACCTGCACCTCGTCAACTGACCACGGTGTGGTTTTGCGGGCTGACATTTGTAAAATTCGCGATCAGGTGAAAATAAAAATAAAAAAGGTTTGTGCAGAACACAGAAGACCATGCCGTACAAGTAGGGTTAGGGTACCTTTCGCATCTGAACCAATATCAGTACCAATACCGGTACCTGAAATTTGGTTCCCGGTACTCAACGGTACTTTTTTTGGTACTTTCCCTCTGTAATTACAAAAAAAATGATTTCAGTTGTAAAAATAATTGATAATATAATAATGATATACCAAAAAAAAGTACCAGGTACTGTCCAGAACTTTAGCCAATGGAAAACCAAAAAAGAACGTTCCAAGCTAGTGGCACCGTGTCGTACCATGTAGTGGAAATGCTGCATTACTCTGTCTAGAGCTGCATGTAGCCCAAAATGCATGGGCCTGGGACTGCTTGTCTTTGACCCCTGTATTCACGCCCATGTTGTTCAGCTAACAGGGGAGAATGATAATCTCTCAGCTGCTCAGTCTCATGCGCGCACACACACACACACACACACACACACACACACACACACACACACACACACACACACACACACACACACACACACACACACACAGGTTGTGTAAGCCTCTGGAGTGCAGTTTGTGCGACTCTACATCTGCTGTAAGAAGGGGCATAAATGTTGCATCTTTAAATCTTTCTGTCCCTCACTATCTCTAGGCTTATCTGTTTCTGTCTTTCTCTCTCGGTCTGTCTTCCGTTCTTTCTTTTGGCTACCCCTTTCCTTTCTTTTTCTCTCTCTTCACCCATATCTGTATCTCTTCCACTCTTTCTGTCCTGTTCCAGGCCTCCATCTCCTAATTATTCTCTTCCTCGCTGTGTGTCGCAGCAGTCCATCAAAGCTCTAGCTATTCCACTGTTCCTGCCTCAATTAGCCAATCGGCACCGACAGTGGAAAACAGCCTTCAGTGCCATCTGATGCTCAGCCCTCACCACCTCCAAAAACACCCCGAGAAAAGTAACTAACAGTAACAATCTTACAGATATTTGGCCTTTTTAGAATTTAGAATCATTTCATATCATTACAGGAATCATTTTGCGCTCTTTTTTTCAATACAGTCAACTATTTATTTAATGCAATAAGCCATAGTGTACTTTGCAGTCATTTTGGTGCTGTTATAAAGATAAATAACTTCCTGGATTTATACAATAGTGGCCTTGCATTTACTGTAACTGAACCTTGTGTGCAAAGGGGGCTGCCGAGACAGATGAGGCCACAAAAGAGTTAATGTTTTCAATTTCAAATCATGTCACAATCTGTCTTATGATATTTTGCTTTTTATTGTTCATTGTTTATACAGTTGATCTGAGTAACCCACCTCCGGTATGCATATTTCTCTGGGACATCTCAGCAGTCACCAAGACACTAATAAAAATGTTTCTCTACGTCATTTCTTAGAGTGCAGCAGAGAATGCAAAAAGGGCAGAATATGAGAGAAAGCTTTTCCACAGTCATTTCTATTACATTTGTCAACAAATTTACATATTACATAGAATTTGTTAATTGAAGACTAGAAATTTTAATTACGTGTATGATTTTCTTTTCATTACCCCATGCCTGGCTCAGTTTTGATTCATTTAGGTATCTTAAGTGTCTTGTGTGTCTTGCTGAGGGACTGGGACAGTTGTGTAGCTTGTTCAACTTCCCGAAGGCTGTCTTATATGTTTTTTTTGGTCATTCTGATATTTAGCTTGATTTTTTTCTGTTACTGCAGACTTGCTGTTAAAAGTTTTTGTTTTGTTCCTGAACACCTATTGTCCATGTGCTACTAGGCAAAGCTCCTACTGTAACTCCTATCTGCACAGTAACGCAGCGGCTAATAGTAGATTGCTGTGGCTGTACTTAATTACTCTCACTACAGCTAAAACTCAAACAGATTGATTAGGATCTCACACATCTTTTTGTAACTATTGCGGTCAAAACATAGTGTATCAAGCAGCCATTGTTTTGTGTGCAAATTCTCAAGAAACAGCTGCTACATTTAAAAAGTGCCAGGCCATTAGTAACTTGCAGTGGTTTGGCGAAAGCTGTGGTGGGCAATAAACAGCCTGGAGGTAAACTTGACCTAAGAAGACAATTTCAGGGGAAATCATGTTACATTGGAAATAACATACCTGCAAGCACGTTGGACTGTAAGTGATTGTGAAGTGACCTTGGCATTTAAAAATGTTCTAACTTGGATTGTTTTATCTTGGTGCAAAATAGTAAAAATAATCCAGGGATTATATAGGGCTGCGAGTAAATCTTGCAGAAATTCAGACCAAGGGGCCACCAAAACCCAGCATCCCTCTCATTACATTTTTTTAGTATTTCTACCACCTCATTTCACAGCAGCTTCAGTTAGATTTCTCCAGTGCTAATACTGTATTTTAACCAAGAGAAAAGATATATCAGTCAACTCAAGTGTAGCCTATCACAAGACAAGGGAGAACTTCAGGTTCTATAGGTTCAGAATGGCATTGTGTCCCCTCTGTCCTTCTCATGCTCTCCTGCCCTCTCTCTCACACCCCTTCCTATAATCTGTTTCCTTCCCTTGTCTATTTCTTTCCCTTCTCTTCCTCACTCTTCCCTCCCTAGTTTCTTTTCTCCTTTCCCTTCTTCCATTCTTTCTCTTTTATCAGCAATTACTACTCCAGTGTTCTTATGTCCTGACGCACCCCTTTTCTCTTCTTCACACTATTTCTTTCCACCCCTGTCCATTTTTCCCTCCCTTCCACCCTTACCCCCACCTTCTGTCTCCCTCTGCAGCCTGCCCTGGTTTCATTGACAAACTGCAGGCAATGAGGGGGAGGAAGTGCTGTAGCATTGCACAGCAAACATCCCTAATAGGCTAATCTAATCTCATCTCTTTGCGGTCTACGGGCCTGTGTTTACTTTCGGCCCCATGTCTGCACACTGGCTCGGCCTCGCCTCGCTGAATACAGCTTTGTTCCCGCTGAAAACTCATCATCGGTGTGATCTCGGGAACGGGCGCCAACTCCACGACCGTCTGCCCATAACGCCTGCAGGCTGCGGATTGTTCTCATCCATGAACGGCTTCTGCAGCTGTTATTGTTTGTTTTTTATTATGTTAAATTTCATTGAAAGAAACAAGGTAGCGTGCCAAGACTACTGACGGATGCTTCTCTGTATCTGACCCTGACCACCATCCTCCCTGTGGGGTTGTTCGATTTAGATTTTGAGTTAAAATACTAACTTTTACTGTAGCCAACAAGGTAGCATCTTTGCAAAATAAGCGGGAGCTAGAAAACCACACTACAAGTCTGAAACTCACAGGCAAGTACAAGAACACCTGACAGTAACTGAATAACCAGTCAAAGTCAAACGTTCACTGTCTATCTAAAGAGCAAAAGCCTTCATATGGTAAATCTCCCAATGTGTGCAGATATCCGAAAATCTGAGCAAATGTATCAGCAGCTGCTCCTGTCCTCCCAACATAGTTGTGTCTGAAATCACAGTCAATCGTACCACCATGTTTTAAACAAATCCTCCTGACCTGAGGTTGAAACAGCAGTTTGACAGCAAGAATGCAAAAATCTAACTTCACTACAGTATATTTACTCCATGCCAGGTGAACCTTTGCAAGACTTTTTATTTTACAAGTACCGCCACATAGTGATGTCAGTTGCAGTGAATTATCTTACTTCTGGCATTGATAACTGTAATGCTCCGAGTCTCTGTGGAAATCAGTGCTTCTGTTACTCACCCCTGGCAGCAGCAGACATCAGGACCACCTTCAGCAACAGTAAGACCCAGAGAAGCTCCATTTGGGTTTATTTTCAGAAAGAAGAATGCTCAGCCTCTTTGATGTAAAAGGAAATGAGAGAAAAACATTAAGTTGCTAATTGAAGGATAACAGGTGACATATTTATATTTGGGAGATACTAAGTCATTATTTCCCACCTTGAAAGGTACATGTAAGTCTTTTCGATGACATATAACATTGATTTATCAAAACTGCTGTATTGTCCACCATCAGAGTCTGATTTATACCCCAAATCCACAGTCTGTATTCATTATTTCACCATCTGAAGTTTTTTTTATTTTTTATTAATTGCTGCCAAAAGCTGCTAGCACGAAGGAATTACAAAATATTATTTACTACCAACTGGCTGACAGCTGGTGAGCATCTACAAGAAAACCTGCCTTGAATTTAAGAAGAGAGAAAAGTAGGAATAACTTGGTAGAAAATAATCAAGTTATTCCTTAATAGAGTAAAGAAATACAATACAAGTCTGTTATTTCTCTAAACAAAACTGAGAGACATGTATTTCTTGTAACACCTTTAATTCCAATACAGATGTTTTATAACCTACCAGGTTAAAGTTTCTAAAAGGTAGATGTAAGAAAGTGACAGAATAAACTCTGAACTCACTTCTAAAAGGTTTCTACTTCATTATTCTCTATTCGGTGTATTCTTCTGAACCTTATTTGGAACTACAAAAGTCAAAATAAAGTAAGGTGTTCATCACTGGCTGGACACCACTGCAAATTTGTCTTAAAGCAATATCACAGAAGCAGAGATATGCTGGAAGTCAAAGTATTTTCCTCAGAGATTTATTCTATCCACCTGTCCATATGTCTCTTCTTACAGTGGTTTTAATATTTCTGCCACATAAATTCTTCCCTGAACCTTATGAGGTCTTATTTCAATACTTGCACATTCTGTATCTTTGATCAGCATCTGTCAACCTCAGCGTCTCATTTCACCAGAAACATCTACACACTTAAAAGTGCAGGATAGTTGATTTGATTTGTGGCAATCAAGTATAGATTTCCAAAGTACCAAAGTCAGGTTTAGTCACATTTTTATTTGAATAAGTAGTGTACTTATCTTACTGGGAGAATAATATATATTCTCTAAAACTTCATAAAAAGCAGCTAAAAGTGGCTGTAAATTAAAGAGTACAAGTTTATTAAGGAGGAGAACAGCCTGTGATTGTTCGCATTATCATCATCCCAAACTGGAGGTCTAAAGAATTTATATTTATCATTTGTTTAAAATCAATAATTTACATTTTGTAACAGTTTATTTGCATTCAGTGGCAACACTTTACCTAAAGTAACAACTTCTGTAGATTAATAACGTTGAAGATTATATAGGAATATGAGATACATTTGACTCTTAATTCCTTAATTAACCTGAAAAGAAAGACAAATGAAAAGGTGATAATACAAGTTCACTTTAATACTCACTCTAAAGTGCGACAGACAAGCATTAAGACCTTGAGGATACATTATATAGCCTAAATATTACAATGTTACAGTTACTTTGGCTTATTAATAATGTCGGACTTACTGTAAAAAAGTGATGAGATCTCCACAGTCTGTTACCCTCTGATGAACTGCTCGTATACCATGCCTTTCTCCAGAAAAGAGTCCTTCACCTCCTCTCCAATGGTTTTATGATTGCGATAACTTAATCCGTGATTCAAGCCAACAATAATTTACATACGTCTGTCTGCCGAAACGCCAACTTGTAGTGAATTAAGTCGACTTTGTCAAAGTGTACAAAGTAGGCTACGACGCGAGCGAAAAATATGGGAGTAAACGTAGTAAAAAAAAATTCTAAAATAGATAGACTAAGGTCAAACACGTGAGGCTGTAGTATTTCTGAATGACAGTCCGCATGTAAAGCGCTCGAGGAACAGCACTCACAGAACCGGGAAAAGAAAGAAGAGAAAAAGACAAGCCTCTATCTATATTTCCGCCAGTTTACGTAAGTAGGCTATTGACGCACTTATTTATAAAATGAAAACCTGAATACTGTATCCACATTGCCTCCAGCAGCGGTTCACCGTCCAAATTTTAGCCGCAGGCGAGTCAAACAAACAGCGTCGACTGACTGTCCAAGTACGGAACTTTCAGCCAATCAGAGGGCTGGCCAATCAGAGAGCGGACCAATCAGCGAGCAGAAACGTGGTGGACAAATTTGGAGCGGTTAAGGGGGAGAAGAGGAGGGCATTACCTTATCATGTTATTAACAGAAATTGGGATTTCTTTATTTGTTACCTTCATTCATTTAATAATAATACTAGTAATAATAATAATAATAATAATAATAATAATAATAATTATAATTATTATTATTATTATTATAATTAACCTATTGTTATTAGCTAATTGTTAGTAGTACTAGAAGTAGTATTAGTAGTAGTTGGCGTAGTAGTGGAGATTTTTTTCTCACTATTCTATTACATTCATGACGCCTTATGCATGTACAGTACAGCACTGACTTTTTATACAGTCTATGATGTACAGTACTTTGCTCTGTGGTCCGTGATTAGCATCATTATGGACCAACACTGCCACCTCATGGCATTTAGACATTATTACAGCAGATTTTACTCACTCACAAACTGTGATAAAAAAATGTGATACAACAGCAAATGTGGTTTGTGTAGATGTCCTGCAGCATTGATGGCCTAGAAAAGCTAATCGATACATATAATAACAGATACAATCTGTCTTTCTCTCAACTAATTAATCACACATGCACAAAAAGCAGCCTGCTTTCAGATTACCAATGATTGACAGTGTGACAAGGTGATTTCTGATCTGCCCTGTTACAAACGGGCAATGAGTTATCACTGGTGGGAAGTAACTAAGTACATTTACTCAAGTACTGTACTTAACTACAATTTTGAGGTACTTGTACTTAACATGAGTATTTTTATGTTCTGATATTTTATACTTCTACTCCACTACAATTGAGAGGGAAATATGGTACTTTTACTCCACGACATGTATTTGATACCATTAGTTACTAGTTACTTTGTAGATTATGGTTATGCAATAATACAACATATAATTAACAAATACATTATGTATTTTTATAGATAGAGACTTTATTGATCCCTTGCTGTAATTCACAAGCTACCGGGCAGTAAGTAATACGCCTCACCTTTATCAGCTGCAACATTGAATTGATGCGTATACATATTAATGAAATATTATTAAATAATATAATAAAATGAAATGCGCCATTTTGCATAATGAGTACTTTTACTTTTTTTTCTTCTTTTTGAGTGTATTTTGATGCTAATGTGATTGTACTGTTAAGTAAAATGTGGAATGCAGGAGCTTAACTTGTAACAGAGTTTTGGTTATGATATTGCTACTTTTGCATGCAATATTTGGGTACTTTTTCCACCACTGTGAATTGTCATGCAGACTTCATTTTCAACCGTCTTTGAGCTTCTGTCTCCTTCTCATTGGTGTCTTTTCCCGTCTAAAAAGTACTTTCCGGATGTCAGCTCATACTCTGAAATCTTTGTTTTGGACTTATATGTATCGCAGTATACTTAGATAGCTTGAAATACACAAACATGAATACATGATCATACATTCTTGCAGTAATCATTCAGTAATAACTTGCCCAATAAAATGATCTTCTAAAACTAAAAGAATATCCTTATTAAAAACTCATGTAATATCATAAAACTTTTGTTTTAATATGGAAACTAATAGAACATCCTTATTAAAAATTCATGTAATATCATAAAACTTTAGTTTTAATATGGAAATAATGTTAACCTTGATTATTCCAATTATAAACTGTAAAGCAGTAGGGCCATCTCCTGGTGATAAAAGGAATAACACACCAGCATTGCCATCCTGTGGAGGTCTGATCAAGCACAGGGCTAATTATTTAACATCCTGTAATAAGTCCAAAGTTATTTAAAAGTGGAGCTATTTTTCCTCTTAAACCTAAAGCATAGTTCCTACAGGACTGCCTTAAATCCCCACTAATATGACTGTGTTTAATGTAAAACAGATGAAACCACGGGTCTTTACTTTGCTTACTAACTGCAGATATACTGTAAGGAAGTCTTTATTGTAGATCATTTAGTGTTTGTCAAACTCTTCTACACAATGCACCTTTTTGCTGGCTTGTTATGTTAACTTGGTTTAACAGAAATCAGTTAAAATCGAGGTGAACGTTTGATAGTGTAGAAGAAAATGAATTGCCTAAGAGTTTTAGTTTAATCCTATCCTAATATTCTCTTTACTGTTCACTGATTAAACTCCTACTGTTCTGTATGATATTTTATTGATAGCCAGTGGAGATACAGTAAGCCTACTTGCATGTATGATACAATCTAAACATTTTAACATTGACCTTTCAGTTATCAAATCCATTGGACACACAGAAGAACTTTCTTAAAATGGAAAATTAAAAGGCAAGCCAAACTGTTTCTACTTTAAAAACACATGTCCAAACAAGCTGTTTGGAAGATGGCCAAGGTTTAAACATGAAAAAAACAAAGATAAGAAGAAGTCCAAGTACAGAAGTTCAGTTCAGCTGTGTTTGGGCTCAAAACAACCTCAGGTTTGTGTGAAATGGGCTGATGATATTTTGGGTCATTTAAAATGGCTGTCTTTACAGCAATGATTTGGTTAAACTGTGAAACACAGCAGAGTATTGTCTATGGCTGTGCTCCAGTTCTGTGGCTTGAACCACTGTGTTTTATTTTACCGTCCAGAAGACAGCAGACCAAACTCCTTGGAGTCTCAGAGAGTCTCTGAGCAGCTGGGAAAAGGGCTATCTGAAAGAACTTTTAATGCTACCTGGAAATAAATGTGAGACCAATTCAAAAAACAGAGGAAAGAAACAAAGTCAAACCATCACATCCCAGTTCAATACATTGAAAGTTCTAAAACTTAAAACTATGGATAAAAAGAACAGCTTTATTGTTGGGAGTCAACAGGTGCATTCATGTCATATACAACTTAACAAACAGTTAAACAGTCAAAATGAAGGTCATAAAGTGAAACTATGACAGTTTATCGGTGGCTAGTAGAGAAAGACGTGTGCATTATGTGCTTTGTGTTAAATGTTAATGACGCCATTCTGTAAAAACTTGATATTTAAAACATGTTCTCCTTCTTTCTACATCTTTAATCTTGCAATAGTTGGTTGATATCATAGACTGTTAATATTAATTTACAGCCAATGGTTGATATATACAGTAAAGTTATGAAGAAATCTTGGGGAGCAATTCAGATAAGCAAACACCAAGTTATATATATAGAGCTTTGTTTCTACTTTTGTACAAAAGAAAGTTGTATTTCAGAAAATGTACTGATACTCTAAGGTCTTATGTCGAGGGCTTTGTTGAAGTTTAATTCTATGTTTTTACCCAGTAGATGGTAGCAGAGGACTATATTACAGGTAAGGGAACACAAATGCATACATGTACATGCGTGCATTCACATGGGCAATATTTTATGTTTTTACAGCTATAGTCATTATGACAGGTAGAGGGAATATGGTTGAGTATGCTCAATTGAAATCCATGCACTGTGTCTCTATTTCTGGTAAAGACTATTGCAGACAGCAGTTCTATTGTGAGAGGTGTGGCGTTAAGAAAGCTGATCTCTGGGAATATAAGGATCATATCAGACGAGAGATGTTCATCTCACCACAGAACAGGGTCTTGGCGTGGATGTTTACAAGTGGGACAGAGGGGAGAAAGTCTTTGTTGACTGTGTATTGTGTATGTACCTCTTGCAACTGTTGCCAGACAGATATCATTGTCAGATGAATACTATATTACTATTATACTTTCCTAAAGAAGCTGTTCACCAAAAGCCAGAAGTCCATTTGTTTACTATAAGCAGAAAGACTAAGTGAGAGAAGTGGTTGGCCAGCGGTGATGGTCGCTGCCAGTTAGTTTAAGAGGAGAACATTATCTTAATTCAGCTTATGCAGAACATCTCCTGTCGAGATGCAAGTTACTAACTATCCTACATGTCCTGACTATCACTGCAACTTTTGCTGCTGGGAATCCTCAGCTAAACGATGACACAAATGGCTATAACATATGTTTTTTTCTGATTGGGTGATGGCTTTATATTGGAACTTTAAAGTAAATTTTCCACACCATCATACTTTGTGTATAGTGTTCATAATATGGGTAGGCGTCACATAGGAAAGGTCAAGCAAAAAGGCATTTGATGTTGCATAACCCCAAGATGTATTATTGTAAATTTGTAATTATGGATGTTGTATTCTAACAAGCTAGACTCTGTGTTACCTGTGGCAGGGTTGGAAAAACAATTAGTGTGCACTTCCAGTGTCAAGATGAGACAGTTTGATGTATATAGTAAATACTTTGTTATATGTACTATATAAAAACAAAATTTTGACTTAAAGAGCCCGTATTATGCTTTTTTGGATTTCTATCCCGTCATTAAGTGTGTTATATAGTTTTTTTTGTGTATGTAATAGATGTATGAAGTACAAAAAAACACATTTCACTCCAAATGGAGCTTACTCTCCCATAGGCCGCGCTTTTTCTCAACTGCCTGAAAACAACTCGCCCACATTCCTGTTTGAAATTCCTCAATTAATGATGTCATTGATTGAGAAAGCCAGCCCACTTTTTCAAATGTGCTGCCCATTGGTGCTGCCTGAGCAAGCACAGCCTGCCCAGTGACAGCTGGGCCAGCTGACCAATCAGACTGGACTTTTCAGGAAGTCAGGCCAAGAGCTCAGACATTTGAGTTTCAGGTGGAGGCACTGCAGCAATAGGCAGTATGAGAAACATAATATGTTTTTTGAACATCAAAGCATGTAAATATATTCTGGGAGACCCCAAGAGTAAAAATATGATGCTGAAAATTAGCATAATAGGGGTTCTTTAAGGTCCACTTACTTGCTTGTTAAAGGTGCCTGTAAGTAGGATTGTGAAGATCCGGGATTTAGCCAAAGAATTTGAACATCGACAACTTCTCAGTCCCTCCCCCCCTTTCTCCTGAAGCCCAAACGGTCTCCTAAGCCCCTCCCCCCACAAGGGAGAATTAATGCGTGTGCCCGAGCAGTGATTGACACGCAGTTAGACACCCCCCCTGGCCCTGATTGGTAAATCTGAACAGGGAGCGGTGGATTTTTGCAAATCGCACTACAAGCTGTAGGTGGTGCCAGAAGATGAAATGACTTGCTTAATGTAGTTCTACTGGAACATAGGGTCAGTTTCAGCAAATATGACAGAAAGTTAGTTTTATAAGTCTTACCTACTGCACCTTTAAGCTTTCGATTTTATGGTCTTCATCAGAGCCCTTATGTCAAAGTGGACTTTATGACACATTGTATATGCTTTACTACATGAGACTGTTGATCAATATGTACCTCTGCTGATCATTACAATGTGTTTTTGGTTGTAGCAGAATAGCTTTTGCATCCAAAGCATGGAGGATGGCTGTCTGCTGACTATGATGTGGTTTGTCTTATAATCACTTCACCATGGTGGCACAATGATAACATCATATACAATCCTAAATAAAAGTGCAGCTGACAGCCTAACTGTACCAAAGTGTAAGTAGTATTTTGTCCTGGGGGTCAGTGGGCAGAAACCTCTGAATGCAGCCTTTCTAGTTCATTTAATGCCCTAGTTAGATCACGGTTGTTTTCATTATTAGGTTTTACTGGGCTTCAGCCAGTGCAAGAGGGCGTTCATATTCTGCAGGCGCAGCAAAATGTCACATCCAATCTGTACACTTTGTTTTCAAAAGGTCATAATTAGCTAGCAGTTTTGAAACAATTATGGCCAAAGTGCACCAATTTCCCTTAAAGCAAAACATAGAATTACTCATGGAGAGCGAAACTGGATGGTGTGTATGTGTGAAACACTTGTGACTTGGTGTTATTCCATTCTTACTCCTTAGTTCAGCATCAAATGTGTTGTTTCTGTATCAGCTGCACAAGTCAAATGTTACATGGAAAGACTGGCTGTCCATTTCCACATTTTTATTTGTAGCTACAGAGCATGAATGCTGTTGGATTTAAGCAATTTAACACCTTTACATGTAGAGCAGCTGAGAATGATTAAAATGTATTAGCCAGGTTGGAGAGGGTTTGGTGATAGGAGGGCACGCACACACATACACGAGGGAAATTAGACAGCAGATGCAGAGAAGTGTAATTTATTCAGCATCACCATACCTGCCCCAATTTACTTGCCAGTTCAAAGATTTGGAAAAGCAATCTACCAAGCAGCCAGGTGTCCTGCTGGCAAAAACACTTTTAAGTCTGATAAAAAATTTAAAGCTGTTTATTGTTACTCTTGAACATACCATTTAAAGCAGTATTACAGGTAATATTTTCAATGTAAAGAAACAACAGAACATAACACGGGAACAAGGTTGCAGAGCAAATAGTTAAGAAAGTTTTAATCTCTCAAAGTAAACCCTACATGTGTAAAAAGTTTCATTATTACTTTGCTGTCATGAATAGGTCAAATGAGTGATAATGTTGTTGCTAGGGCGATCTGACCAGTTGCTATGCGGCAGCCTCAGCTGTTGCAGGCAAGTTGCAAAGTTTGAAAGGAGGGAAGGAAAGAGGGTGATGCCACAAGGCTGTTACTGTGCGTGTGTGTGTGTGTGTGTGTGTGTGTGTGTGTGTGTGTATGTGTGCGTGTGTGCTCGCACGTGCGTAAGCATTATACAATGTCTTTTCTTTTCTTTCTTAGTGCAAATGTGTGCATGTACTTAAAATGTGTGTAGATTCACGTACATATACTGTGCAGCATTTTGTTGTGTGCTTATAAATGTAGCTGTTTCTGCATATATACATATATATATATATATATATATATATATATATATATATATATATGTGTGTGTGTGTGTGTATGTGTGTATGTATGTTGTAGTTTGGCGGTCTCACCTCAAGCCTGAACCCTGCGTAGCCGTGGGGAGGGCTGGGCATTTATGAAGGAATTCTGTAATTTTCAAAACTGTGGTTTGAGTTTCACTGTTTTTAACAAGCTGGTTTGGGCACTGATAATGGAAAACGGCTGCAGAGAGAGAGAGAGCAAGAAGGAGAGTGCAGGAGAGAGAGAGAGAGAGAGAGAGAGATATTTGGCAGCTTTTGAATTCACTTCCCATTTCTCAAAATATGTTTTTGGCATTTAGGGACTTTTTGCATTATTATTTCCATGCTAGTTAGATAGCACACTCTGGGCAGCAACAGCAAAAAAAAAAAAAAAAAATAAAAAATGTTGTAAAGAGGGCATGAGATACATTCAAGTTCATAAGTGGAACCCAGCAACCCCACTGAGTCTTGCCCCCAAACAGAATAAGGAATGACTCAGAGTACAATTTGAAAACTTGTCTGCTGTATTATTATTATCATCGTAGTTACACTGGGATCTAGATCGGAAAACAAGATTCAAGTGGGAATTTCTTTTAACCTTGTTAGCTCCATAATGTTCACCTTCCTGTTGTAGTTCCATCAAAATTAACCAATTTTCAAACTTTATCAAATGTGTTTTATTCTATCTGCTTGCCATTAGGTTTTTATGACATCCTTCACACTAAATATACAAAAAAACTAAACTGAAACTCTACTACTTGGCTGGTACTTGCGTTTGAAAGACCCAACTTTTATATGATTAATTGATATTTAATAAATGTATATGAATTGTGCTGAAAGTTTCATCTAACTGTGTTAGAAATGTTGGAAATCAAAGTTCTTTTAAAGTTCTTGTATTTCAACGTACACTTTTCTAACATGCAACTACTTGTGCTAAGATGCATTATTTTGAACACGGGGAAAGCTGTCATTTCCCCACCTACACTATTGTTACTTCATCTAGATTACCTGTGGTGAAAAAAAAAACTCAAACTAAATTACAAAGCAGTTGAAGTAGTTTATTTTGAATAATAATAAAATACAAGAAAAAAAAACTCAAACTCATGAACTACACAATTATGGTTACAAATAGACATGTAATTTGTTGAATTTTTAATTGATTTTGCCGAAACTTGAAATGTGAAATCTGGTCTTTTAGTGCTCAATATACAGTATACATTGCTTTTTACTACCTCTACAGTACTACTACCATTACTCTTGTTACTGCTGTAGTACTATACTGATAAAACTACTACTGTTACTAATACCCCTGCTACCTGTGGCATCCTGGAAGTGGCACTGCTGCTACTGCTACCATTATCACCTGTCTTCTACTACATTACAATAATACCAGATCTACTACAGCGGTCACAGAATCTGTACAGTTTGTAGGAAACAATAGCTTTGTTTCAAGCTGAACTTCTTGTTCCACATCTGGATGCCAGGTAGTCTGACCCCCCGCCGCACCTAAATACACACACATTACCACACGGACACACATATACAACACATTGGTCCAAGCGACCATGGGGGCCTGTTAAGCTAAAGGGAGATATTTAGCCCTCAGACTCGGAAAATAAAAAGTGTAATGTAATGGAGCCAGCTGTAAAAACACAGAATGGTATAGGACAGAATACAACAGGACATTGCTTAACCTAGTGTGACATAGTGTAACCAAACCTGAGACTGGACTGATTCAGGGTCAGCACCGGCCTCACTTTGCCCAGTGATGATATCAGATGTGGGATGAATGCAGGTTGTGATAGGGGTGTGAGACTCCCTAATGACAATGACACAATGCGATGTTTCAGTTGTAGGGTATTCTGGTGGCAAAATGAAAGTGTTGTTATTTTATGCTATTTTATGTATTTTAAGTATAACTTCTTTATTTATTTCTCATATGATAGACTTACTAATAGTACCGGTTTATAATTCTGTAATACTCAAAGAGATAACCCAACATGTACCTTTTAATGTCTGCATTGTACATAAAATGGAAATTAGTAATGTGGAATTTCTTTGACCTTTTGAGACAAATTTTTAAATACAATTTTGAAGGTTTGGACAATGCCTGCCCACACAACATGAGTTTGTAAACATAGTGATGTACCCACATTATAACATTATTTTATTGAAATTAGTGCTTCTTTTGAAGCTAAATATGTTGATATTTCTGTAACCAGTCCTATGCTTATCTTTGGGGTAAGGGACGGAGCCTATCCCAGCACACACTGGACAGGGACATTCAGACAATTTAACCTAACCTGCATGGACTGTGGGAGGACACATGCAGTCATACGGAGAACATACGAACTCGACACAGAAAGGTCTCTAGCTGGCCGGCTCATGGCTTGAACACACGGGAGAAGTGGCCATTGGCCGTTTACAATACTTGGATGCCAGTGCAACAAGTTGAAATTATTTGTAATTCTTGGTCTCGGCACTGTTGGGAACAAACATCAGCAAATCCTGTTCATCATAAGTGATGAGGAAAAGAAACCAGCCCTGTGAGTAAAGCTTCCTGGTGAGCATTTAGCATTAACATTCTCTTAAACTAACTCACAGCAGTGATTTTGTCATATTTATTCGGGGACAAAACACAATATGTAGAGAGGAAGGAGACGCTCTGACTGCATGTACGTACAGTTAAGTATTTCCATGCCAGTTGTGCCTGTGTGGGCCACTGGCACTGCATCATATAGTATTCAGTATCTTTAGTGCTGCTGTAAATAGTCTGCATGTCCGTATATATGAGTGTGTGCGGGAGCTGGTGGCAGAGGTGTTGTTTCATACATTTCCCTCCACTCTGTTCTGAGATGTTTCATTAAAAACATCAAAAATGAAAGTTTTTATAATAGCGATATTATTAACTCTATTTCTCGCACCCCCACACTCTGAGGTAATGCAGAGCAAAGAAGGATTTTACGAGCACTTAACACTAATGTTACATTAATGCTGCAGTCATGAGCTCATGTTCTGAGCTCCCCCACCTTTCACACTCAGTCCATATATATCTCACTTTCTCTCACTCCCTCTGCACTCTTAAAGGTGTTGAACTTTGTTACAACCTTGAGTTTCCTGGCTATGATATACTGTAAGTCCAAATATCACTGATCATTTTATTGTTTTATGAAATGGCAGAAAAAATATTTCCTCTAGCTGAGGATTTAACCTGAGTTGTGTCAAACGTAAAAGTTTAATTTGCAATGATTTTTTTGGCTAAAACTTTGATTTAATATGCTTCAGATGTTTCAATTTCTATCATTTTACATCTGTCTTTCTTGCCATCTGCTTTCTAGTCCATTTGTCTGTTTATTAGTCAAGTCATGTCAATTTATTTATAGAGCACATTTAAAACCAACCTAGGCTGAACAAAGTGCTGTATAAAGTTATATTATGTTATAAAAACAAAATTTAGACACAATGAACATCATACAAACAACAGACTTCTATACAAATGTCCCTGAACCAAATCATATGCCAAAGAATAAAAATGTGTTTTAAGATGAGACTTAAAGATCTCGGCAGTAGAGGAGGACCTAATATGAATGGGAAGTTTGTTCCAGAGTCTCAGGGCCACAACGGATTCATGATAGATTCATCATCTAGATTTCTGGCAAAAGGGTGCACACTTGAGGCTAAAGTCCTAAAATGTTTCGAAAGTTCGTCAACTGAATTTGAGGGGCCAAACAACATAAAGAGCAGGAGAAAGTTGTTAGCCATCCGGCACTTAATGTCTTTCAGGCAGTGAAAAGGGACTTTAAAGAGTTGGTATAACCTGTTTGTAGAGGCAGGTACAGCTGTGTGTCATCAGCATAACAGTGATAAAATACAGTATGTTATGTTTGTGAAGAATGGAGCCCAATGGGAGTATGTACAAAGAGAATACATTTATTTTTCTTGCTCTCATCTCTCCATCTGTCCTGTTCTCTCTTTTTCCATCCCTCTCTTTGCCTCTGTCTTCTTGGACATCTGCAGTGCAAATTGTGTCCCAAAAATTCCAGACACTCCCCTTTGTCCCCCTCAATGGATTTTATTACCCAAAATGACCAGCTCCCTTCCTTTTCTTACTTAATTAAAAGCATGTTTAATGTGGATGGAGTATGGCATTGGTTGTTACTGATTCCATGGGCACATGGGTGCAAAAAGCACCAAAAGCACCTTGTCATTATTTTATGTTTGGTGCTTGTCGTCATTTTCACCAACCCAAACCTGCGCCCAGAGCCTTCTACCTGATGAACTTTTGGAAAGCTAAAAAATTTAGAAAAGAACATAAATATAAACAAACAAAAACAATACATTGTTTAGATTTTGATAGATTTGACTTTTCTTAACTGTGTTATCATACCTCAATCAATTTAACTACCACCAGATATGATGTAATTGTCCCATCAAAAGTATAAAAAATTGGCATTGAACTCTTCTTCAGATTCTTAGCCGTGTTACTTATTCTTTGACATTCATATTTCCAGATCTGAATTCTAACCCAGCTAAGTAATTTAGCAAATATCTTGCTCATCATAACATTAACATTGGCATATTTTGTTGAATTAAAAAAGGTTCTGTAGAAAATATTCCGCAAACTTTGGTATTGAATATACTGTAGTGTTGTTTCGGTATTGACACTGAAACTAAGGCATGATAACTGCTTTCAGAACTTTCAAATGAGACCCAGCAATGGTGAAACTATGAGTACCAAATGTATAAACACTTTATTTAAAAAAAATACTTATACTTAATACTTATTTAAGTCATCATAATATATGACGCCGTAGCCTTGAGAGTGTTAAGAATCATATAGGTTGTAACCAGATATTCATCCTTGTACACTACTGTTGATGACAAGCTGAACATTCATAGTGTCCTTTTGTATTTAAAATAAACTAAACAAAGACACATTTTTCAGATTTCTTCAGGTACTTAAGTACTGTCAGGACTGCATGACTGTAATTACCTCATCCGCCTCCTTCCTCTGACAAACCTGTAAGTAACAGACTGTTTGTTAAGCAGTAAATTTGTCTTTATCTCGTCTTTTTTTCCACGCTAACACAAAAGTCACATACCCACACCGAGAGCCAGAGTCACCTTGTGTTTGTCCACCTGTAAATCAGAGTCCTGGGCCGAAGTTATCAGCCCGGCTTAACAGGCTGTATTTACTGCTGCTACAGGTCCGCAGGAATTCCACAGAATTACTACAAGTATGACTTACTGCCGATTACGCTCCGCACACAGACACTACCAAGTTCACACATGGAAGTATATGAATGTAGGTGAAGTCACACACACGAGCCCATGCAGAGAGCCATTAATTTTTATACTGTTTACCATTCCTGCAAAGGCCTAATCAGTTGATTTACAGGGTCCTTCAGCCTGTATGTATTTCAGCATTCTCCTTTTATATTAGATTCAGGTTTCTGTTACATTTTACTTTGTTTTTATAGACCAATTTAGAACCATTGAGCTGCCCCCCCCCCCCCCCATTAATGGCTCAACATGCGTACCTCTGGTCCATAAAGCTTGTTTTAATAAAACCTTTTCTTTCCATTCTGATGACAGAACCACTTGACTTTCTGTATTCAGAGGAACTGCTATTGCTGTTTGAGTCACTGTCTTACTTTAACACATGAATGATACAACAAATGTATGAATGTATATATAAATGGACTGATAACTCAATTAAGAAATCAATACAATCTGAATCAAATTTGAACCAGGTAAATCAAATGAACTCATTCTGCTTGAGTAACGGTAGTTTCTTTTATATGTTCACAATATCAGAAATTGGGTTGAGGCATTTATTGATTGGTCAACAAAATTACTTACTAGTGTGCAATGTTTTTTTCTCTCTAAATTTTGCATGAATAAGCTGATTTGATGTCAGCACAGGACTGTTTGGACCTGTTTAGGTGTGCTCAATTATAACTCATCCACCTTCAACCTGGGTCCTGTTCTGTATATGTGTCAATTTGACATGAGTCTGGATTTTCTGGTTCTTTGAAGCTGGATCTGGAACTGTCTAAGTAAAACTGCAGGTGTATTGACAGTTACCTGGATCATGACCAAGAAACATAACCTTATTGCTTTTCATTGCTTTATTACATTTTAGAGGTGCAACCCCTTCAGCTTGATGTGTTGGCCGCATCCTAACTTTCTCACCCTCATGAAAGCTTTTTATCAGGCTCAACAACTTACTTCATTTTATTAAGACCTTCTTTCATAATCAGCTGTGCGTTTTGTAGGAACTCACACCCCAAAAAGATGAAATGTCTGTGATATAGTAAAATGTGAAAATTGTGGCAACAGTTTGAGAAGGCCCTTTCCTTGTTTCAATATGTCCCCATGCACACAGTGAAGTCTATTAAAATCCAACATCAGTGTCTGACCTAGTGTTCTTGTGGCTGAATTGGAGCAAATCCCTGCAGCCAGGTTCCAACATCTTGTGAAAAGCCTGAAACAAGAAAAGTGGAAGCTGTTATAGCAGTATATAAATACATATTAATACAGCAGCATATGGTTTTGGAATGAGATGTTCAACATTCACATGTGGGTGTAATTCAGTGTGTGGTTAGTTACTGGCAGTTCGTACTGATATCAGCATCATGGAGGGAAGTGTAGTTTCTGTGTGTTTGTTTGTTTACTTCTTATCTGAAAGCCTTTGTACTGGTGACTCAGAGAACAACAGGAAACCCATGAACGTTATGACGCTGCATGGCTCTGATCTCTTTTTCTCCCTCTTCTCCTCATCTTTGCACACAATCACACAAACAAACAAACACACACACACACACACACACACACAATACACAGTCAACAAAGACTTTCTCACTTTCTCCCCTCTGTATGACTTGTAAACATCCACGCAAAGACCCTGTTCTGTGGTGAGATGAACATCTCTCGTCTGATATGATCCTTATATTCCCAGAGATCAGCTTCCTTAACGCCACACCGCTCACAATAGAACTGCTATCTGTGCCCGCAACAGGCCGTCTCTACGGTGATAGTTGCCATGCAACAGCAGGGAAAACATCCTTTCCCTGATGCCAAAGTGCAGTGACCCTGAGATACAGTAGCATGCATGTGCACAAACACAGGAAAGGTTAGACTTACACCAACGGCTGTTTGTAGTGAACTTTTTTAAATACATTAAAAAGGACAGACTTTGGATGTCAGTTTAAGTATGTATGTTGTGAAAAAGATATTCATAGAATATTTAGAAGAGCAAGATCGAAATACAGCTGAACAACAGTGCTATTCAATAGAGCTGCAAAGTGAAAAGAGTCATTTTAGGCATCCAGGGCTTCAAAAGTAAAAGGCCTCTTCTTTTTCTGGATAGACAATGTTCATCAGTGGAAAAGATGAGCGACAACAGTGTCTACATGCATACCTAAGTACAGGAATCAACTATGACTCCCATTCAGATTTTGGTTAGAAACAATCACTGAGCTTAAAATGATGTTGCTGTTAAAGCTAAAGATTGCTCTCAGAAATCTAAGAAAACATTCAGCAATTTAATTGTTTTTATTCTTGTTCAATTTTGGATAAATTAGGCCACTATGGCACAGTGTTTTGCTCCCCGTTGCAACAACAAACCATTTAGAATTTGTTACAGTTCTCATTCAGGCCTCCACAGCAATGACTGCTTTGGCTCATTAAAACCGTAATATTTACAGCAATTTACTGTTTCAAACTGATGTAAAAACATGATTTCTCGGAAACAAAATTGAAATAATTAAAACTGATAGCCATAACATACATGTAAACCTATACTTCTGGAGGCAGGCCTCCTCCCAATTTGCAGCACTATTACATCACTCCTCAAGGAAAACAAACCAAAACACCAACAAGTTTGCACTCATTCTTGTGAAAATGGCCATTTCGGAAAGAATAACTGATCAGGTAAGTTCAACACAGCACAACTGTGTCTCATGATATGTCCTTAGATCCACAGAGCATTCGTGGAAGTAGCACTCCTCAGCTGGCATTTGCTCTCTTTAAAAATGTGTAAATGTTGGAACATAGCACACTGTTGAACAGCTGGATAAAGGGAAACACGCACACAAAACACTCTTTCACACTCATCAACTCAACAAAATACACTGATAACCCAGACAGATGTATGCGACAGAAAGACCAACGGAGACAAAGAAACCTGCACAGGTACTGATAACTAACGCAGGAAAGCTTGAAACACCCACACGCACACCTTGGTGTTTTTGTTGCCATTTCCCTGGCAACTGCTCTTTGATCCTGAATGCAGCATCTTTGTTTACACCTGCGAATGAAGAGGATTAGATCAGAGTTACAGAGACACTGTTGCATTTTTCTCACCATCTTGTTCAGTGTGACTGAGCATTATGGTCAGTTTGTCTGTTTGGGTATTTTACCATGTGCTGCTGTTTATATTTATGAGAACTAAATCAGGTGCTAGATATAGACATCAGCATCTTCAAGAACAACCACAGCAGCATCCTTCGCAGCCTGTGATTTAACACACACCTCGCCTTCATCCTCTTCCCTCCTAGTTCAAAACCCAAAATGTCAAACCCCAAACCTTAAATGATACTACAAAAGTTATTTTTTCTTTGCTTTTGGCTGACCTAGATGGTGTTTTAAAGGTTTTCCCATCCTGCCAAGTATAAACTTCCGCAGTAAACACTGAGTGTCACCTTTCTCATTGTTTGAGACTGCAGGATGTAACACACATAGTGGGAGAACATGAACTAACCTGTACATGTGCTGTAGGTAAGACCATGTGCCCACTAGACAACAGGAATCATACTTGGCATGGCCATTATGGAGCTTTATCGACCTCCCACTTTGTGTCGGCACATCCCTGTTCACTTGAATCCAGTCCTACACTTCAGATCTTGTCTAGGATGTCCTGAATGTTAATCAAACATGCTTTATATTTGACACTCTCCTAGTGTGAGGAATCAAAAAAGGCAAATTATTTCTCAAGTTCATGGTGTAAATTACACCAGATAGTGTTAGATATCTTCTGACAAAACAAAGTCTACTGGGTCTTAGATTTCACAAAATGAAATAGATTTTGATGTTAGATTGCACGTAGTCTGGATCAACGACAATCAACAATGTTTTGTTAAAGATTATTTTTGGGGCATTTTAGGCCTTTATTATATAGGACAGCTGAAGATGTGAAAGGGGAGAGAGCGAGAGACAGGGGGAATGACATGCAGCAAAGGGCTGCTAGCGTTAGCTATCTCAACTGTAACTACTGTAACGGTAGCTAAATATAACAATCTTACCCTGTTCTGCGACACTGACGCTGCTGCCTGCTTTCTATTCCATCCCTCCTGCTCTTTTCGCCCCATACTGTACTTCGTCTTGATGTCCTTGGCCTCACAGATTTTGCTACGAGTGCATGAAGTTAGATTGTTACATGTTGCGTGCCAGTTAACAGATTCACAGAAGTGGTGCTTTTAACAAGATTAGGGCTTCGGTTTGCTACAGATAATTATTATTTGAGGGGGATTTGAATTATTGGCCATTGTTATTTAAAAAAATAATGTATTCTCTTTCAGCCACTTGTTTACTCCTGCTGCTTCATTAGACTTCAGAGTAACTGTTGTTGTGGCAGTGCTTGGCAGCTATGCAATTAAACTAACTCATAATGTTAATAGAGAGATACTTCATGAGCCATTTGTTTATATTACCTCAACTCTGACAAAGCATGAACTTGGCCTGCAAACTTTCCCTAACTAATTAGACTAAATGTTACCCTTGCGATACATTTTTGGATTAGGAGTGCCTCCAAGGAAAAACTATGACAAATGCTTGGATTTTTGTTATTTGTGTTTCTTTAATTGAGAGTAAATCTGGTCAAAATCTCTTCATGTGCATCCACCCTGCCTCTTGAACTCTTAGTGCTTACATCTGGGTGTAATGGGGATAATCAGCGAAAAGCAATGAAACCAGAGAGAGAGAGAGAGAGAGAGAGAGAGAGAGAGAGAGAGAGAGAGAGAGAGAGAGAGAGAGGCCAGAACAAAACAAAGAGAGAAAACGAGGGAGAACTGTTTAAAAAGATATAGAGAGAAAAACAAATGTAACAGAGGAAATACATGTGAGAGGATATTAAAACAGCACAAAGAGCTGGGCTTTTAGGTAAATTATTCTGACTTTTATTCCTAATTTCTGAGTTGTGTTCTTGTCATAGACAGAAATATGACAAAGCCTAAAATAGCATACTGTACACTCACAATGAGAAAGAAACTAAAATAAAGTAAATGAGCTTGTGTGATACATGAATTCCTGTCCTAGAACACAATATTTGGAACTTGTTTTTTCTTTGATGCCAGTGATCAGTCGCACATAATGAAAGCACAAAGAAAGCACAAAGAAAGAAGTAAATGAAACAGGAAAACAGGTCAAAAGAAATCCTGATTATAGATATAATTTGAATATACATAATGTGGGGCGAAGCAGGTCTTTTTTTAATGCACCCGCAGACATTCATTTAATGTTTCACCCTGTTTTTGTTAAACATATGCACATCATGTGCACGTCATGCATTTACATGCCTCACCCACAAAGACAATTCTCTGACATCTCTGTATTCAATCATTTTGTTCATCCTCTATTAAATAGAGTTTAGACAAATAGACACATGTTTCTCTCTGTCTTCCTTAATTACTTCACACGTCAGTCTTATTTCGCAACATTAAAGCTATAGTGCGTAGTTTCTGCCGCCCCCATGAGGAATTCTAAGTAATGACACAATTGTCAATTACAATTGTCGGCGTGTCCGCATGATACAAGCCTTCCGTGACCTCTCTCTCACAATTACATCACCTTTTCTCAGTTTTTCAGCACATCACTCAGGTATATCATTGTGATTTCCTCCTCTTTTCAAATCCAGTTTACATTTTTGACTTTCGCCCCCTTACTATTTTCACATTGCTGGTCAGCCCCGTGATGCCTGCTATCCCACAATGTCTTGTGAAGCAAACTTGCGATTCATAGAAAGCTTTGCATTGCATCTTACAGCATTCACTGTGTCTTCACTGTTGGCTAGGTTCACACAAATTTGGGATTTTCATCTGAGGTTTTGGATTTAAATCCAATTTACATACCCAGATTGCAACCATCAGATCTTAATTGAAGATGATCAACTAAGACTTATTTTCTCATTGATGATATCTCCAACAAAATATACAATTTAATAACCCTTTCACTTAGCATGACCTTGACTGTAACCCACCATAAAACCATGGCCGCCCAAAATGTCAGCAAGAAGTGACTGTGTGTCAATTTCAGCATATAGATATTATGTCAATTATGTCAGTTAACCGTATGCTCCATTTACCAACCTTGATAGTCTGAGTGATTTGGGACATAGGAAGATAGAATTTTGAGAACAGATCAGCCTTGCTTTTGTTTAAGGTTGACAAGATGGGTTCAGTTTGAGAAATCTGGGGCTCTCTTGAATTTCCCTTTAGTGTAGTAAAGCAGAGGTGAATCTCCATCCCAGACTGTATGTGGCCTCTGTTAAACTCTCTACCATACCTACCACAAACAAATTGAGCAATCAACGATCTAGTTTCAAGTGATAAGTGAAGTTACTGGAAGTCTGAACATGTTCTCCACCACCTGATCCAGAGAGGGAGACGCCGGGCAGCTGTAACTTCTCTAAATATGTTGGTTGTTGTGTCAAGAATATGATCAGTCCTTTGATATACCAGAAAGTCTCAGTGATAGTGGTGTAAACTAATCTCTCTAGTATATGTGAGTCATACTGTAAACCCTTCAGCTGGGTGGTCAGGGAACTCCCTCATGGAGATATCAGATATTTGATAAATGGTGCAGATATCCTGTTTTGTGTCTGGTTATTTCATCTCATCCTCTCCTTCTTTATATATTATAGAACATGATTAAATGGTATCTCCTCTGTATCCTTTTCATCTTCGTGTCTGTCTTTTTCTGTTCTCAGTTATGATCTTTCTGAATGTATGTGCCCCAAAAGTCTCTAATAATACTATAATAAAAATAATAATACTTTTTTTGCTCACTGTCTCGCTTTGTTTATTTGTATCTCCAATCAGACTGCAGACTGCACAACGAGGAAACCAGCATTAATGGTTCCGGTAATGTTTTGCACAGTTTCTGGAAGTTTCTGGTGAAATGTGCTGAGCAGCCTTATTCTACTGAAGGGACCGGCAGGTCCCTGAGCACATAATGCATAATGCCCATGACAGGTGCTGGCAGAACATTGCCTGCATGCTGGTTATGTCAGTGGCTGACAACCCCTCATCAGTGCTTTGCTCTACATTTAGATTACGACCCTATTGTTTTAAATCAACTTTAAGAAAAGATCTTATGAATTCAGCATGATATTGAGGTAAAAACTGTTAAGAGTTTCAGTAGTCAAATAGCCTTGTTTCAAAACAATATGTTCCTGGCCTACTTTAGTTTCTTTAGAGTTTTGTGACATGAAGGTGCACTAGAAAAGGTCTCATGTACAGTTATACACAGTTTCTTTGGCTTTAAAGGATTGTGTCTAAGGGAAGAAACATGCCACTCAATGTGGTTATTGCCAATCTTGTTTGCCCGTTCTTACATAATCAGGCAAGTTTTGAATGATAGAAATTATGGATGGAGATTATTACTGTCTAATCTACGGTTTGACATCACTGAGGCCACATGGTTTATACATACATTTATTTGTCATGGATTTTAGCCGATTTAAGGGCCTATAGAGATGGTCATTTTCATTTATTGTTTAATAATGTGGACTCGTGAAGCCCTTTTAATTGGGATTAGGGGCAATGAAAATAATGGACTTTAGGTATTCAATATAATAAAGACTCATTCCCGCCTCTATGTTTTCATGATGACAATAATACACACAGATCAGTCACTAGCAGAATTATTGGTGTTGCAGTCTACATACTTGTGTGTGCATGTAGGATTTTCAGTAAAAATGGTTTAAATCATGACATCCTGCTCAGCAGTGACTTCAACACTGACATCCTTTCTGTGCTGTAATGCTTCACTAGCCACATTTGTTCCTCAGCAATTAAAGTGATGGTTCGGAGTAATTTCACCCTAGGCTGCTTTGCATCTTGACCTTGAGCCAAACAACCCCCCATAAGCTTTTTTCCCTTGTTATAACGTTGGTCGAGTTAGCGTTATCAGCTGGTTAGCTTAGTGCAGGCGCTAATGGATCCATGTTTGTATCTTGTAAATTACCCCACTAATAATGCCCGGAATGATACCAAACTTCTACAGTAGTACAAATCGTTTCTTTACTTATAAAACGAGGCATTAGAAAATTTGTTACTACACCAGAAGTATATTTAAATAACACTTGCCTGATGGAAACTCCTCTCGGCTGCTACTGCGCTATCGCGCGAGATCGCGCGAGATCACGGACAGAGCACAACATCTAGAGACTACTGGTAAAGAAGAATCAAGAAGCGAGTGAACAGTAGAAGCAGCTACAACTCTCAGATTTTGGCTGTAATAATGCTTTCTTTTTTTACTTTATTCTCCACTATTTGGATTGCCTTTCTACTCGCTTACACCACAATCTTGACAGCATGCAAAAGAACTAAGAGGCCAAGATGACTTTTTTTTTTGGATTGCTGCTTTTATGTTTTCCTCCACAAGACAAAAAGAGATGATAATCTAAGACGGGATTGGTCCAATATTGGTCCAAATCCATGTCATGCGCCAGCATCTGAAGAAGAAGCAGACCCAACTAGGTCATTCTGCACCTGTAAGCAATAAAAATTCTTATTCTGTAAATGCTGTCTCATATTTAAACTACTCTGACCAAAACAAGAACTAATACATTTGGAAAATGTGGCTGTTTGTCTTTCAAGTCGACCAACAAAGAACATTTCTGAAGGGTTCCCTAATCCTCCGTTACACACCTTGACTTCACTTCTTCAAGGTGGATACATTACATTTGATGTTACCTGTGATGGAAATGTACAGTAGGTGAACAAATTATTAAGAGTTTGTCAAGTGCTGGAGACTTATGGATCTCACCATTGCCAAGATGTTTAACCACATCTGACCGCTGACCATTTGCTGTTTGCTTGATTAAAACAAGCCAAGGCAAATTTTGTGTCAAGAAAATAAATATATTAGAGGCCGGGTTGGCTAAGTTGGTAGAGCAGGCGTACATAGACAAAGAGGTTTATGCCTTGACGCAGAGTTCCAGGGTTCGACTCCGACCTGTGACGATTTCCTACATGTCTTCCCCCTCTTTCTCCCCTTTCTCACCTAGCTGACCTGTCCATTAAAGGTGGAAATGCCCAAAAAAAATAATCTTAAGGAAAAAAGAAAAGAAATACAAATGAAAAGAAAGAAATATATTGAACGTCCTTGACTTTGGGGACTCCTAGTGCTAGAGTCAAAAATTACACTGTCACAGTCTGTCCATACAGCATGCCATAGACAGATGGGAACATCAGTACCTACACCTGGAACAATAATGAAATCTAAAATGTATGCGTTGTGTGTGGGCTATTGGTTGGACTTTTCCTAATTTAAAATGGATGTAAAGCAGAAAAATTCCCTTCCTATGTGGTCTGTATCACTCAACACACAGAGAATTTGAAACAACAGTCTGCACAGTGAGACTATGTGTGTGTACGATGATGTGTGTGAATGTGTATTCCTGCAGTGTGGAGGTCTTAGTTGCAATTGTGTGTGCGCGTACGTGTGTGAGAGTGAAAACCTCCCTTCTCTACATTTAGAGAGATACAGTGTGTTGATAAAGCTTTGAAACTGAGGCACAAAAAATGAAGCAATTCTTTTTTCAGCTACGATGGAAACATCATTATTCATCCAGACATCAGTGCACATTAAATCTTACTCTGGGAGAAGCGGGGAGAGGAGCCATCCTTCTTAAAAACATTTTGCTGTACAAATGTTATGACAACTATGTCATTTTCCACATATTTTTAATACCGCAAAAAGTCTTAAATATTCAGTCTTCAGAAAGATAAAGATAGAGTGTTTGACAAAGTACCAACAGTTAAAACAGCTTTGACCTTTCTCGTTGTGGTGCCAACTTCCATCCTGCCTGTTCACCTTTCCTAGTAAAACTGTCTCTAAAGAAATTGTAATATCAATAGCCTGCGCTTAACAAACATTTTGGTTGCATCTCGGCACGCTGAACTGCCAACTCTGTTAAATACACTGCGCACGACTTCACCACACCACATACTGTATGGGTTGTAGCCTCTGTGTTAGTGGGCCAATCACGCGTCACATTAAAACGAAGAACGCCTGCGGTGATTGCGAAACCATACAAATAGTCATTAGATCTTGGAACAAAAGAGATTCAATGTAAGTATTGTTTATCTGGAGAAGTTACAATACTACTTGGTAGTGGTAACTTCTTCTCTTATCTCCTCCCTTTTCTCAACTCTTCCTTTCTTCCATCTTCCACTTCATAAACCTTTCCTCTCTCTTCTTGCCTTCTCATCCAGCTCTTCCTCTATATTTCCTCCTCTTCCTATCCCTCAATTTTTAACATGTCTATTCCCTTCCCCCTCTACCCGCACTTCTCTGCATAAAATTGCAATCATTTGTTTTTTACCACAGGACTCAGACAGCTCAAATCAAGGAGACAAACCAACAGAAAGGAGGCTGTAGGGACAAAAGGGAAAAGAAACCTACAGATACATAAATGAGGGGTTGAAGCAGGGGACATGAAGATGAGGTTGAAATTGGAGAAAGACAGAGGGAGAAATTAGCTTTTAGTTTTTTTAAAAGAAGATAGATGTGAAGATAATTTCTCCTGTGATAGAGGAAGAGAAAGCACACAGATATGTAAAGAAAGGATGAGAAAAAAGGTAGTAAAGGTCTGTTATTCAGAGTGACAGGAGCTCCAACAGATACAGAAAGATGATTGAGTAAAAAGAAAAAGAGAAAAAAATGAAACCCTCTTTTTGATCCTTCCCAGGCTGCGGCAACACTCCCTGTAATCTGATGACTTGATTGAGAACACTTCATGTGATTGGTGTAATGTTAGCCTCTGCGACCTCCCTAAACTCTTAACGAGGAAATGACCGCCACACTCTGGGTAATTTGTGCCAATTAACTACCATGGCAACCACTGATGTACAGATATCAGCTGTCCTTTAATCAGGGTATGGGCATTATCTTAGGTAATGCTGAGAAACGTGAGAATTTATGTACACATATTGAGTCATAAACACGCACACACACACACACACACACACACACACACACACACACACACACACACACACACACACACACACACACACACACACACACACACACACACACAGTCTGGTTTCTCTTCTAAACTGTTTTAACTTTAAGTGAAATTTTGCAGTAATTCCTGAAGGGAAAATAGCTGCAAGACATAAACTAGGAACTATTTTACTGTGCATGGATCCCACCACTACCATTATTCAAAATGACAGTTAAAACCTACTGAAGCAGGTTTCTGCTGTTATCAAAGCTCTTGTCCTTCTTCTTACTTTTCAAAACACATTCACATGCCAGAGGAAGCAACAGGGTTTATGAGAAACATGGTCTTCATTTTGAGGGGGAAAAAATGTTACAAGTAGCACCTTTTAATATACTTTATGAGAATTAACTTAAAATCATTGTTCTTACACAGGAAAGCCTACCCATGTGGTTTGTGGCTGGACGAACACCAGCTTGAATTCCCATACTTACTGTGGAAATATGGTTCGGGAACAAATGAGTCACTTCTTTCAACACCATGATATTGAGCTGAGCGAGACAGGTAACCCCCAGCAGCTGCAGTGCAGCTGAATAGTCGCTAGAAGAAGATGATTGTGGTTGTGTGATATAGAGCTTGGAATGAGGGTTGCAAGTTCAGCTTTCCAAGAATAAATAATGGTTAAAAATAAAGTCAACATCCCAATGTTTCCAACCCAGCACTGACTCATCTCCGCTGGGGTTGGTCGTCCTTTGTCAGCTCGTCTGGTGTCTGGTAGCATGAGGAGAGGGCAGAGGGATGACAATTCAGCATTTTGGGCTGCTGCATCATATCTCTCTTGCTGCTCATCCTCTGCTCCTGAGCTCTCCACATGGTTTTCATTTTCTGTGCAGGCCACAATGTTGAAAATCACTACAGCTTTGGAAGTCGACAATTACCAAAATATGTTTTTTCATCTGTATTTAGGCTGCTTTTAGGATTTCATTTCACTACTGACAGATAGTATTTAACAGATAGAAAAAGGGGAAAGAAACAGGTATTTCCAGTCTGTCTCTATCTCCACTGTGCTTCTGTTCATTGTGGCAGAGGGGAAGTGGTTTCTGCAGTGTGGGCCATGTTGGCTACAAACACCAGAGACAGACAGATAATTACACTCAGACTGGGCAGATCCTACTATTGTGTGTGTGTGTGTGTGTGCATGCAGACACTTCCATCCTAATTTGTTATTTGTTTTTAAGTGATACAATTTGTCTCTGTTATATTTTATCAGAAACAACCCTTTTCACACAGATAATGTATCAAGCCAAACACATGTTGAAACCCCTTTAACTCTTGACTCTGGCCTTGGTAGTTATTCACAGAGACATATTCTTTGGCCAAATCCCAAAAGTCTGGACTTCCCTGAAAGAGCTCTGACTCTGAACCGCACTCTTGCTAAACCAAGGCAAGCTGGGAGATGTCCCTTAGAAGAAATGAGCGACTCCAAGACGGCTCCCATGAGAACTTCTGGAGTGCTACATAAATTGTGTGGCTTTTCAACACGTGACTGTCAGCGTTCGAGCACACTGGGTGGCACTTTAACTTTTAGAAGACAGTTGGGAGGAACATCATGGATGTTTTATTGCAACCATAGGCAGACTGGCGAATGCAAGAAGGGCCGATGCACTCTTGGAAAAACAAAAAAAAATGCGACAGCACTGGCATATCACCCTAGTTTGACAAAAAAATAAGCAAGACTGTTGCCGTCAGTCTTCTACTTTTCAAAATAAAAGCTTGTGTCTGGTCAACTATGTCTTCTTACTTTGGTGTTTTGGATGTTTAAGTATGTAATAATATGTTTTAAATATGCAAGCATTTCCATTCTTTTCTACGATGGTGCCATGGGAGTTTATTTGAAGGTTTTATGAATTGCTCCAGTGTGTGTATTATGTAATTATGAAAGCCTGTAAAGGCTGTTTTATGCTTCTGCGTCAACTCCACACCGTAGCTACGGCGTCGCTCCTACGGCGTCGTGACCCTTTCGGACGTCGGGGTTGCTTTGCATCGCGGTGCATTTCACCGCCATAACGCTAGGGGGTGATAAGTCTGAGGTTATTTGCGAGGTGTCTGCCAGCCAGTTTATGTTATGTTAGCAAGCAAACTTTAGCACAACTGCCCACAAATCACTGCTTGCTGGCGAAGTGCTAATTTCAAAACGTTACTGACATACAGACACTTTACAAACGGATAACTCCATCATTGTAACCAAAATATGTCTGAGTTTATGTGCAAAGCTTATGTCAGTGAACTAGCATGTTGCTACTCCCCACAGTAAGCTGCTTGAAACACCGACTATCAACACACAGGACGAGTTGACCAATCACAGTCCTTGTGGTCTGCATCGCCTCGACGTTACACATTTTTGGAGGTGCACGTCGAGCTACGGCGGAGGGCTTGGAGGGAGGTTCGCGGCGACGCAGAGGGGTCTGCGGGGGTACGCCGTCGATTCAACGCAATTGGGCCCGTACAGGACAGAATTGCCTGGGCTGAATTATTGTCCCAGTCTGCCCCTGATTGCAACCCTTTGGGGAACACTTTGCTCACGCAGAACTAGTGGTTACACATTTTCGTTGGTTTCAAACCTGTGTAGTAACCCTACATAATTAAATGTGATTAAATACTGTAGAGACTACACTACAGTGTTCATTGTTCTAGTTGAAAATGTCAGTGTTAGTTTTTTTTTAGGGATTGTAGCAAGATTGAAAATGCAACTTAAATAAGATTAGATTAAATAGATTTCCTACTCTTTGATATTGAAGCTGTAGAGCAAAGATCTTCAACAGGGGGTTGGGCAAGTCTTTTTTTTTTTTTATTGAAATGTCTGAAAATATACATTAACACGAATCCAACATATTATTAGTAAAGATAAATCAGTATCTATTTGAGATATATATTTAATTATATTTATTTAACATTTATTATAATTATATTTATTTAAGATTATATTTAACATTGATGATAGGCTTATTGGCCTATAGGTAAGGTAGTCACTATATAGTAGCCATCCCACAGATACAGTTAAGCTTAAGGTTTCACTGTGTCACACAGTTTAAAAATTAAAACATGATGTATGTCAACAATTATTTTATTAGCTTAGTATTGTCTGCACCATAAAAGCTATGTGTAAAGGCCTTAAGCCTCCCTACACATAATTGTAGGCCCAGTTTAATATGCAATTCAATTTTTATATAACATTAGTAGGGGGTCCCTGCTCCGTCTCTCTTTCAACTAAGGGGTCCTTAGCCTAAAAACGTTGAAGACCCCTGGTTTAGTAATTGTTTGACTTATTTCTCCCAATCATTAGATTTGAACATTTGATGTTACCTGTGATGGAAATGTACAGTAGGTGAACAAACAAATTATTAAGAGTTTGTCAAGTGCTGGAGACTTATGGATCTCACCATTGCCACATGTTTAACCACATCTGAGCAATCATTAGGAGTATGTTAACTAAAAAAAGTTACAACCTTTAAATAGGCAAGTATTTCCTGGTTTCTTACATTATTCCTTAAGACTTAAAATATGTCCTAGGCATCACTGGAACTGCTTTGGTGTAGGTCCCTGAATATTAGCAGTAGTGTTGTATTATTGTCCTGGCTAACGGGGTCAGTGACTTGTCTTGCTCAAGTCATGGAATGAAAAATGTTGAAAGACCTGATCTAAGCCATCATTTGTGTATCTAGCTCTCAGAAATGCAATTTTTCTGCCAAGCAGCACTCGGTCACAAAACTTTAACCAGCCAGCTCTAAACAATGGTCTCCTGTCTGCTTGATCAAACACGGGTACGAAAACACAGAGTGGGTTCTTTCAGGCCTTACAGCCAGGCTCAGACCAGTTAGTGGGCACACACACACAAATATGTGACCACAAAGCCACACAATCACAAATGCATTCACATCCCCATATCAGGTATGCATCACAAATGCATGCATACTTTTAATTCAAAACACAGCAGGCATGCACACTCACATGCATGGATGCACACACACTCCAGTGGCCTCCGGTCGCTGTTTCCCCTCTAATCTGTTTCACTGGTGTAGAAATAACTTCTGACTGCTGATCGAGGCACTCTGAGTTGTTTAGGGAGCTTTAGACCAGCACAGAGACATAGTTCACATTAGGGTTAGGAAAATCTGGTCAAACAAAAGCTACTAAAATGAAGAAGGAACTAGATAACGGGACTACATGAAAGAGGTTGTCCTGTCCTGTAAAAGGTGGTTAATAAAAAAAAACGTTAACTTTTGGTTTCACAAACCCCAGTCTCCTGAGTGAAATGCCTGTGTTTGACCTATGACCTATTCACCGCCCCAACCTGTCACCTCACTTCCTCATTTACTCTCGCGGCCAAGGGAGGTAACAAAAAGCGTAAATATGGGTCGTTATAAGCTGCTTGCACAATCAACCTATATGGTTGTTTTCTGAGTGAAGACGGTCTGACATTTTTTTTTTACTTTTTGTGTTTCTTATGCATTATTATGGATGTGGGTCAGGCCTGCATTCAGTTCTCTTGTTTTATCTATTGGATATTTGATTAATATGATTAAGATTGATAGAAGAATGTTAATCTATTCATCCTACTGTGATTTAATCAAGATGTTTCACCACGTGAAATTCATTTTATTTTTAACATTCTTAATAGAGACCGTACTGGTCACATTTATGAGAGGTATTTAATGTCATTAAATTCAACATTAGAAAAACGACAATTGACAACCTAATGTGACATATAACAATTTTAAACAACTTCCATTGCAACACAATCTTTTCTTGAATCCGCCTGAATGACAAGGTGATAGACACCAACACCTGAGCTCTGTGCATTCAATATGAAAGACATGTTGTTTCCTGAGAGACCAGAATCCTAAATTTGCTTTGGTTTTCAGTTACCCAAGCTGCATTGCATTCTGCGCAGTAGATACACCCCAAACAATAATAGTAGAGTGAACTTTTGACAGCATCTGATTAATTTAACAAAGGGTAATGGCTAACCAAAGCAGGTCTGGAAATTAAATTTGTTGGCACAACTGGGTCTACTGTTGAAGTGGTTAATACAAAGAAACCTACAAGCTAACTGAAAGGAACTTACCAAAAAATATTGTCTTACACAAAACATTGCAAAGTAAATGCTAACACGTGTGGTCCGTAGGATAAATGATGCCAACATGACACATTATTTGTATTTTATATAACATTTGTCAGGTTAGCATAGTTTAGCAAATTGAAGGGATTTACTTGTTAGTCAGCTGCCTTCTCAGTCCAGCTGGCTTCTCTCTGTCTCACCACTTCACCTCGTTGGTTGTTCAGCAGAAAGTGAGCATTGAAACTTTTATACTGAGTAACACAGTGATTCCTGTTCGTCAGTGCCTGCCAACAATCTGAGCAGCAAACTGTGACTGTCTAATTCTTTGTTATATAAACTCTCACACTCTGTGATAATGCTCATGCAATAACGTACAAGGGATTTTGCTCCTCTGTAAAATACCCACCCCTGTGGTTAATACAAGAGATTGGCTAAAGCATAAAAATATTTTTTTGAAATGTTGCTATCAATCATATTAGACTTGGTGTTTTTCTGTTAAGCCACAACTATTTCAGCTTTTGAAAATGATCAGATTTGCCTGGAGGACTGGCTAGTTAGGCACTGCTAAACTAAAATAATGTGTTTTCTGTCCTGTTGTTTTGCTTTAAAGTTGAATTTATAGACAATAAAACACAGCCTGGCTCAATTCGGTATATTCGGCGACAGCCTTACTTGGTCTGCTATGACCAGTAGCTTAATTGTAGCTAATGTTAGCAAACATCAGATAGATGATGCTGTGTTAATGGCATTGGCAAAATACAGAATGACATGAAACTCTGACATTCACTTCCTAGCCTGTCAGATGAAGCATCCCGCTGTGTATTATTATCCGTGGTTAGAAGGTCTTTGCCTAACTTGTTTGCTATGCACAGCTCTGGCGCGGCTTATCCTGTGTATTTATCCAGCTCTGATCCACTCTAGCTCTGCCTGGAAGCTGTAGCCTAGTCAGGAATTCAGAGTTGTGACAAGGTTTACGTTGGCCGAACCGCCTGAAACTGGAGCTGAGCACCGCAATGCAGTCAAATAAATCATCTAAAGAGAGAGATGGCGCAGAGAAAGACAAACAAATAGCTTTTTACAAAACAGTGTTTCCAGCAATGGTTTTTTTGGCAAGAGACAGAGTGAAAGAGAGCAGGGCAGAGAAAGGCATGGACACAGACAGGCAGAAACAGATAGGTTCGACAAAAGCTAAATACATGTCAGGTACTCTTTAAGTGAATTTATAGTAAAGACTTTAGTTGAATATTGCGTTCCTGAGTGTCATTATGTGGTCAGCAATTTCATTCATACCCCAAAGCTGTGTAGCACCAGTAAGACAGTCAATCTTCCACTGTGTTTAAACAACAGCTGATTTTCAAGAAATCGTCAACTGAATGTGATCTAGAGAAAGAGAGACAAACTTACAGACAGAGAAACCGAGTAATGCCAAGAGAGAGAAAAATAGAAGATAAAGGATAGGAAAGAGATGCTGATGTGGCTCTACAAAACTCAGCTGAGATTTCTTTTTGTCCTTCAGACAGCAAGGGACAAAGGCAAAATGAATAACGAAAAAGAAAAAGAGAAGTGAAAAAAGACAGATAGAAGGAGAGAACAAGTAAAGAATTTTGAATGACATAGCAGAACCCAGGAGGCTGTTGTAACAATACTGGGTCTGATTGGAGCAAATTACTCCTCTCTTTTCTAATCAGTTTCAGCATGAATGAATCTGTTCCCTCTGCACATCTGCCATCAAAGGCTTGATACACAATTCAGAAATGCTCTCCCTCTCCTCAACAGTGGTTGTCAACGTGTCGACTTGCACAAATCCTCAATGTTTCAGAAAATCGGATCTACAGCAAATAGCACAACTGTATTTGCACTACACACGTTACAGTGTATATACAGTACGCCAGCTTTGTCTTCTGTAAAGGACATTTACATACTACTAATTTGCTCTGCCAAATACATTTTGGAGGAAGTATAATTGCAACCCTTTTTTTACATTCAGGAAGTGTAACATGATTATACTGCAACACAGTCGCAGGAAGTAGTTACAGCGGATGGAGGGTTTACAAAGCTCAGGACACCAGAGACTGGAATCTGTTGTTAGGTTTAGGTTACTAAATGACTGTGTTAAAGTTTGGTTTTGGTCAAATCTTGAAAAAGTGCTTTGAGCTGCCTAAACATAACGATAAAATCATGAAGGAATATTATAGGCAAAAAAGATATGTTGACAGTGAACGCTTTGCTGATATTTTCCGGAATGAACATTTTCAGTTTGGCAGTGAACAGTTTTCAACATTAATGTTTGAGTGCTGATTTCATTTAATGTCTTACAAAACATATTTCATAATGCAAATTAGTTGTATATTAATGTTATTTTTAGGACACAGGCTTGTTTATGTAGATGTGGCATCACCTGACATGTTGAGCAAAACCTTGAAGTAAAACAAATATTTGTGTATGTACTTTATTTTTTATCTAGGAAAGGACATTTTTAAGGGAAAGTTGGAAAGCATTTTTTTTTATCCCTTTATCTACAAAAAACATAAACATTACATTTTTCAAAGAAAAAAGTGATAGGTTTTAGACTTAATTCATTCAACTTGTTTACAAGCAGTAGGTGAATTACAGCAAGTCTATCCAAATCATACGACCACATACTGTATGTTCCTACCCTCTAATTTGACCTGTAAGATAAGAGAGTTTAACAAATTTGCACCCTAGTGGTGGCAGGAAATACATCCCACATGGGCATTTTGCATTCTCATACTTAACTGAATGGTCGCGGTTTTAAACATGTTGATACCATTGTGAAACAGTCGCAGTTTGTTACGTTTAGGCAACAGAACTACGTATTTAAGTATAGTAAGAGATCGTGGTTTGGGTTAAAATCAGTACATTTGTTACGATATTTCCGTGCATACGTACATGACGTAATTACGAACCTGATTTCTGGGTCTTTCTGCTTTGCACCTATCACAGTTACTGTACTACAGCCACTAGAGGGCACCGCTTAACAATAAAACAATAAAAACGATAAATATGGTTCCCAATTGCATCCTCAAGGCTGAATAGCAACGTCCAGTTACTCCTTCTGTGTGTTTATACAAAGGCAAAAAAAAAATGTAGGAAACATTCACTGATGAAGGTCCAGAGAGACACAAATAGATAGCCTGACTTTTCCCCAAACATGATTCACTCCACACCCAATTTGGAACTGTCTTGCACTGACATAATCCAGCAACAATGTGCATTGACCCATTCTAAATAAAGCTAGAGCCAGAAAAAGTGATGTGGTTACATAATTAAATAAATACAACCAAAGGAAACAGTGAACAGGTGTTCTCAGGCCACGAGTAGATACACAGTGATGTGACCTTTCTGTTCATATCTTGGAAATCACAAAGTTTAAGTCTTTAAGGACAACATATAACAGTCTTTTTTATTTCACAAAATATCTGAACTGTGCTTTACAATATATTAAAATGTGGGTTTAAGATTAAATGTGTCCAGCTGGTAATCGACTGTTACAGATTCCTTCCCCTCACTGCAGAGACTAAACATGTGTGTTTTCTGGGAATGTGAATGTATGACTGTTATGATTTAGACTAATTTCACAATTACAGATATACTCATATTATACTTCCTCTCCCTGTTTCTGTTTTGTTCTCGTCACCTCATTAATCTTTCCTTTGTTCTCGCCTTCTCTTTCTTTTTCTGTAATTTTTCTCTTAATGTAGTTTTTTTGACTTCCTCTTCATGTCCTGGAGTATAAAAAACAACCTCCGGAATCATGGTTTTGATCCCAGATTAGCTCATTTCATGACCTCTCTGATCAATGGGAAGGAGTTTAACAATCCAAGATAAAGTATTGAGTTCTTGAGCTTACTGGTTAATCTTTTGCTTTTACTGAATTTATCGGAAGGCTCCCTACCTTTTGTCCATATATTTGACTACGTTAGCACTGTAGTATTTGAAATACAGTGCATGGATATGCTTTTACAAAGTAATATTCATTTTCCTTGTAGGATGTGTTTATTTTCAATCTTAGTGGCAATATAAACAATTTACAATCAAAATAAATATAAAAGAATTAAAGTAATAAGAAATGAGTGGAACCCCTGTCTCAAATAATGATTCTTACACTAGTCACTACTGAGTTAAACTGTGTGTGTGTGTGCGTGTGCATGTGTGTGTGTGTGTGTGTGTGTGTGTGTGTGTGTGTGTGTGTGTGTGTGTGTGTGTGTGTGTGTGTGTGTGTGTGTGTGTGTGTGTGTGTGTGTGTGTGTGTGGTTCCATTCATATTTTTTCACCACATTTTTTGGTACCAGCCCACAGTGGATCCTTCCAAAGCTAAGACAAATAGCCTTACACTTTGTGCATTCTATTCAATTACATGTCATTACATGTGTGTAACCAATACAAGTTAATAGAAAGTGTGATTAACTCAGTGTGCAGTAGTACACTGACTGTGGTTGGAGTCTGCTTCCACTGCAGTAAACTCCATTCAAGGTCACAGTTTGCAGGCAGTGTTAGGACCATCTGGATGTGGGTTGAGAGCCTGAGAAGAAAGTGAAAATGAGATATATTTGAAATAGCTGATCTCTTTCTTTAAGAACTTGATTGATAGTCAATTAATCAAACAAATTACTTTTTTTCTGGATCATTGTCTTGGACTTTGGCTGACACGATAATCACACAATCCCCAATCTTTCTTCCCTTTACTGACTAAAAACCTTTCTTTACTAAGTCAGACATTGCTGTTTGGACCTAACTACACTGAACCCCATGTTGTCACCATTATGGATAAACAGTACTAGAGTAGCCTATTTAAGGGCTAAGTTTTACGCTATACAAGAATGCTGCACCAATAACGAGCGATTTAGGCTTATGTGCTTCCTCTGATGTCGAAATACTGTAAGTAAAGCAAAGTTCAAGTAGGTGAGGCAAAAAAGTCATTCTATTAACAAGTGAGTAAGCCGGGTGGAAATGAGGCTTACAAGAGCTTCAGCCTCCGCTGTCACAGGAGATGATCATGGAGCCTGAGTGCATTTAGTGGTTTCTTTTCTTCTCTTTTTTAGTTTTCTTTTCACGCCATTTCTCCTCCAAACACGAACCATTCCACCTTGGCTGCCGGCTACCACAGAACAGAGGTTGTTAATTGTGCTCCAGACTCACATGGACTGACTGCACACACACACACACACACACACACACACACACACACACACACACACAGCAGAATGATAGTAATTGAAATCCTAAGTGTTGGGTATCCAGGAGTGAAAGCAGGAAGAAAGTCTTAAAACTCTGATCTCCTGAGCATCCTAAAACTTTTTTTGACTTTTATTGTGTTTGTTTTTGAGTGCACGTGTGTGTGTGTGCGTGTGTGTGTTTGTGTGTGTGTGTGTGTGTGTGTGTGTGTGTGTGTACATGAAAACATCTTTTTTTATTTGTTCCTGCACAATGTGTTCTGGCATTGTTGCGTGCCTATGACACCATTTGGTTGTAAAATATGTACCAGAAGGGCTTGGTATTGTTTGAGGGCTAAAGAGAATGTTTCCCTGAGGATCATGGGATTGACTGAGGAGGCTGGCAGAGTGGCTAAATTACAGGGAACACAACACAGACCTCCTCCCTGGGTGTAAAATCATTCTGAAAACAAATGATGTAGCAACATTTTGCATTTAATGAAACCACAAGCTTATGGCTACAGCCTTAGGCAAGTGACCTGGAGTTCATTCATTAAATATGAAGAATGTTTTTCCTGCATGATGCCATCTCTTTCCACTTTCCGACGGGGAACTGAAGCCATTATCTATTCTCTCCTCAAAGCCCCCAGACTCCTAATGAGATGCTGATCGGCCTTGATCGGTTAATTTGTTTGTGTTATTGTGTGACTTTGGTGAATCCGAACTAACCCTTTAAGCAAAAGAAATAGCCCATGCTAGCTGATAGTGTAGGCTACATTTCATAGCAACCATCACGGTATGTGCAAGCAAGCCAGCCCAGGATGGCCTATTTTATTGTAAACATTATTATTTATTAATAAAAATAAGTTTAAATTTGAATGTGTCTATAACTTTTATATTGCCATTCTTGACCGTTTTACAAAAGCAATAGCTCACTTCAGGCCGTGGTATGTTGTGATTATACCACAGCACATACACATACTACAGTCTGTCATGAGCTGTATTCATTAAAGAAATCAACCTGCACTTTTCACAGATTTGCAGTGTCACACTCACGAACCCAGCCAGATCAAGTACTGTAGCTCCACCAATCACAGCGCAGAGGTTTAAGCTCTCACAGGGGAGCCAGCCAATTAGAGAGACCAGTAATGTGGCCCATATGAGCAGGGGCTTCTGGGTAGTCCCAGCAGGTGTCGTGTTGATTATGATCTGACACTCTTGTTGGCTGCTAACTAGAAGCATACCTGACACAGAGGAGTGAGTTCAACAACAAACTCTTGATGTGATGCATTTTGAGTTTCACTAGTCTTTTTTTGTGACAATTATTAAGGAGTTGATGGTGGATTTCAGGAGATCTAAGCCACATATGCTACCAGTCTCCATTGAAGGGGTCAATGTGGAGCTGGTCAGCACATATAAGTACCTGGGGGTACACATGGACAACAAACTGGACTGGTCAGCCAACACAGATGCGCTGTATCGGAAAGGGCAGAGTCGGCTTTACTTCCTGAGGAGGCTGAGGTCATTCAGTGTCTGCAGTAAGCTCCTTTGGATGTTTTACCAGTCAGTCATTGCCTGTGTCCTGTTTTATGCTGTAGTGTGCTGGAGAGGCAGCATTAAGAAGAGAAACGCTGGGCGACTGAACAGGCTGGTAAAGAAAGCTAGCTCTATTGTTGGCAGCAACTGCAGAGAAACGGCCCATGAGTAGGATGCTGGCAATCATGGACAACGACCGCCACCCACTACACAGCACTTTCTTTAAACAGAGGAGCATGTTCAGTGGCAGACTTCTGTCACTGTCATGCTCAACAGACATGGTGAGGAGGTCCTTTGTCCCCAGGGCCATCCAACTCTTCAATGCCACACAAAGGGGAAGGGAGAAATGGACTTTTCAGCATGATCCTGTCTCTCTCAGCCCCTACCACCATTATATCTCTGTCTGCTGTACACCTGACTGTCTAATAGGCTATATTAGCCCTCCTACACAATCTGGACTCTGGTCATAACATATACATCTTATAACTTATTCCCTGTTATATATTGTTCTTAACGTATATTATTTCTTTTCTGTCAAGCAATTCTAATTCTATTAGGTTTACATTCTTGTCTTTTCATAGTCATAGTTAATATTTAATAATAAGCTATTGCACTGATCAATCTCTACACTGTTCTCTTTTGCACTACCATCATTGCACACAGTCTACCTTAGCACCTTTAACTCTTTACATTTCTGTGTGTGATTTTTATAACTCTTTAATTTTCTGTGAGTGATTTTTATGTATGTGAGATATATGTGTGTATGTGTTTGTTGTGTTATGATTGTCTAAGCTACTGGATGCCTAAAATTTCCCTCGGGATGAATAAAGTATCTATCTATCTATCTATCTATCTATCTATCTATCTATCTATCTATCTATCTATCTATCTATCTATCTATCTATCTATCTATCTATCTATCTATCTATCTAATAAAGATTGTAGATTTTGGGACCACACAAGGCTTCTAAACAGCAGCTTAGTAAACAAAGTCCAACTGTTGTGCATCTAGATTTTACCATTTGTTGTTCTTACACATCATAGGGCGATTAAAGCCAAAAAATAAAGCAGGATCAAGAAATACTAAAAGGCTTTATGTATCTTAGCCCTTTACAACGAAGCATGTGTTTTTAGCAACCGTGTTTGGTTAACTAAGGCTTAAAGCATCTTTCTCTGTTCTACTATCCCACTGTCAATGTGACTTTGAAGATCTGATCATGAAGACATGTTACAACATCAAACTTGGTCTCATGATGTCTTATGCTCATTTCTCGTGGCTGTATTTAATTAAATGTGCCGTCACATTGCTTCTTCCTGCGCCGTCTGCCTGTTTACAGTTTGTGTCCTATATGGTGTCTGTAAACATTGCTCTCTCTGTTTTTCATGGATGACAAAACAAATGTCTGCTATCACTTCAATGCAGCAATTTATTTGCAAGAATATGAAATGTGGCTTTTTTTCGACATGCGCTTTCCATTATACACAAAGCAAAATAATATGTTCCTACCCGGTGGTTTGTACCACACATGAGGACAAGAACATAATGAGTTTTTAAATATAGACAGATATATACCAGCATGGTCTCAAAGGAGTAGCTCAACATTTTGGGAAACATGATAATTAGCTTTCTTGCGAAGTGTTAGATGCAAAGACTAATACCACTCTTATGTCTGTATGGTAAATATAAACTACAGCCCTTTAGCTTATCTCGGAATATATTTTATATGAAAAATAAAGATATATCGGCTGCCATCCATTCGAGCGTACCCAAGAAGTTTTGTCAGGCAAAATGCACCCAAAGAGCACACAGACCATGTCCCAGCCTTCATTTACAGTAATACATCCACAAAGTCTTTGTGCTAAGCTAAACTAACTAGCTGCTGCACTACAGCTTCATATTTACAGGACAGACACAAGAGTGGTAACAATCTTCTTCTGTATAAATACATACATGAATAAATAAATACATGAATAAATAAATACATTTTAGCAAGAAAGCAAATAAATAAAATGTCAAACTATTCCTTTAACAAATAAACTGCATTTGGGGAGCAATGTGTTGTTTTATAATGTTTTTCTCTATAATTGAGTTCCCATTGAAATGTAGTGCACATTTTAACCAAATTTCCAGAAAATGTGATATGTGCATTACAACAGGTGGATGGAAACGTACGTTATGATAGATTTCATTGGCGCATGTAGAGGTAACCATTAAAAATAGAATACACTGTGGCTCCTGGGTAGCTCACCTGGTAGAGCAGGTGCCCATATGCAGAGGCTCAGTCCTCGATGCAGCGGCTCAGAGTTCGAGTCTGAACTGCGGCCATTTGCTGCATGTCTCTCCCCGCTGTCCTGTCTATTAAAGGCTAAAATCCCCAAAAAAGTATTTTAAAAAGATAGAATACACCGTTTTTCAGGTAACTGGATATTCATAGTATTACAGTTCTTTTCATGCTAATAAGTACAGTTCACGTCTTGGCATGTTAATCAAAGTTTCATCCAAGCATGATATTCATTAAAACACTAAATGTAGATAGGAATATATTGACTTGTGTGCTTACTAAACAGTTGCGGTCTTATGTCTATTTTCAACCAGACTTGTTTACTGTCTGTGTTAGCTGTCTGAATTTATCAGAATTGGTCAGGTAGCTAGAAGAGACACCATGCCATAAAAATGTTTTTTTTCTTGCTGTTTAGCATGATAACAATTTGTCTACATAGTGAGTCAGGAAAACATGGTTGTCTTCTATGCTTACCAATCCACACATTATCAGAAATTTCTATCTTACTGATTTATATATAAGCAGTACTTCACACACATAAACACTATTACTTTCCCTGTGCTTCTCTGATATATGTTTGGACATGGAACTACCATCACTTACACTCTGTTCCTTCAAACATCAACAGTAAAGATGATATCCTGTGGCTGCCCTCCCGAGGCACAGATACCAAAACAATACCCTGCTGCATTGTAAAGCGTATTTTTAGTAGTTTAGAATGGTAAAAGACCTTTTAAAAAGTATTTAACAAGAACCATATGATGCCAAGGGTATGTGAGCATGTGTTGATAGTGTTTTACTGACTGTTACGACTGGCTCACAGGCTACAACAAAAGAGGGAGATGCACAGTAATGTAACAATGATAAAGTGACATTCATTAAATAATACTGCAATACAACAAGAGAAAGATGAGGTGTGATTGTCAGTATCAGTGTTGAATGAGGGTGTATGGATGTAGTGGAGAATATGAGGTGCATGTTGTCAGTAGTTAAAGGGAAAAACTAAAACATGAGAAAACATGCTGGTGCGCGGTCGGGGGAATGCAGCCGCCTGGTCTCGGGGCATTATCGCCTCCGCTACACCTGCAAGTTGACAAGACAAACCACAGTACACATGTACGACAGGCCCAGGGCCATCACATGACTGACAAACATTTTGGAAACTTTTCTTTGATCTTAAACATAACATCTAAAATATGATTCTCTCTAGGTTTTTCTGAATCACATGAAAATAGGACCATCAAATTATCACTAGAATATTTGGTAACTTTGTACTGTTTCAATGAAAGGGGGGGGGGGAACTTCACTTACATGTGATAGATAGATAGAGAGATAGATAGATAGATAGATAGATACATAGATACATAGATACATAGATAGATAGACTTTTATTGATCCCAAATTGGGAAATTTCAGTGCTACAGCAGCAAAATATCAGACACACAGCACACATACAGAATATACATGAAATAATAAATAGGCTAGAATACAAACAAATATTTAAAAAAATAAAGATTAAAAAACAAAGAAAAGAATGTACTAACGTATATACAAATTGGGAATAAAAATGTACAACTACTTAAAGGACAAATCCAGAGCAAAATGAACCTAGGGGTTAATAAGACATGATTACCTAGTCGACCGTTCTCTGGGATATGTTTTCCTGCTAATCGAAAGTGACCAGTTTTAGCCCAAACCGCTAATTAGCTTATAACGCTAGTCGTCGGGGCACAGGTAACGTAAAAAGAAATCACTATTTTATACCACTAACAAGGCTCAAAATAACACCACACTTTCACGGTAGCATAATGAGGGTCCCTACATGTAAACCGAAGCATTGAGAATTTTGTAAGTGAACAGACAGTTTATTAAAAAGATAGTTTATAAAGACAGTACTGTTCACATATACAGGCAGGCGCTATCTTGGGAAAATAGTCACGACCAGTCGAACGACGATAGTCGTGCTTGAGCTATGTTACTGGTCACTGGTTACTGGTTACTGGTTACACTGCATTCGTCGTTCGACTGGTCGTGACTGTCGACTCGGTAATCATGTGTTATTAACCCCTAGGTTCATTTTGCGCCGGATTCGTCCTTTAAATAGTATTTATAAAGATGTAAGTAAAGTTATTTACTGAGTAAGTTATTTTCCCTTAACAGCAGCCCTTTTACGATCCATCTATAGACAACTCCACAATAAAATTAAAACTGCCCTTATCTCTAACCAAGGCCATATGATGCCACAAGCGGAGGTACATTTCTACTGCCTGATGGTTTCATCTGAGGGAAGTTTGTTAAAGTCATCTATCCATGACATGACAGTCAGACCTCTAGCTGTGGTCGAAATCAAACACCACCATCTTATCTCCACTTAAAGACGCCCTCCCCTGACCTTGTTACTTTGATCCTGTTTGATGTAAAGGGAAAGTAAAGGGGGAAGTTGAGGTGAATAAGAGGATGAGGGGACTTTCAGTTGAATAGGACTGTAGAACTGTTTGGTCCACTCAAATAAAGCATACAAAAAGGATGCATTGTTCTTTATTGTCAATCTATACTTAGTGTATGTCTGTCACACCTGTGTGCTAGTTAGACAGTCCCCCTGCTGGATATTAACAACTTTCATTCCCATGTTGCCATAGATACGAAGACACTTGGGAAGGACACTAAACCTGATACCACCCGCTCATTAGAAAACAGTGAAATTCCTGGAGTGTAAAGGTTAATGTCTGAGGATCAGTATGTACACCACTATGGTACAGCATGGCATTTTGGGATTTTTCTTCCAGTTACTCCATTCATCACAAATTATTACAACAGAATATTGGTGCTGCTTCAGTCCAGGGACTCATATAATACATGATTTTAACAGCCTATCATATTTTCTTCAACATAGTTAAAGCAGCCAGGGGGGGGACACATTTTATCATTCTCGGTTCATTTTGTTTTGTTGTTTTTATTGTTGAGCATTTGCCTTCATTTCTGTACATAATTGCCTGAATATTATTAGATATGGCATCACATTAAGTTATACCAAAGCCAATGAAATTGTTTTTTGTTTCCTTTGGTTGACAGGTGTTTTATTAAAATGATATATCATTCAACTTACATTCAACCATAGAAACAAAAATGACTATACTCTATGTTACATCAACACTTAGCTTTACTTCAGCTTTTATTTTAAAATCTATTGTAAATGCAAATCTTGTATTTCTTTGGTGTAAGAACAATAATGCAGGCTGTGTTGGAAACGTCATCCAATCATTTTGTGTTTTAAGGCATTTCGTTGCATAGCTTCTTATCATTATGCAGTTGAGTATTGACAGCAGAAACGAGTTTAATCATCTAAAACATCAGCCAAAAAAATGTCAGTCCTTCATTATCAAATGGCAATTTTACAGCTTAATTTAAAAATCAATCAGGGAGAAATCCACCATAGAAGATTTTAGCAGACAGTAGTCTCAATAGACCAACCATAAAAAAAGTCTTATGCCTACCTTGTATTTTTAATTTTTTTTGGCGTCTCAAAGCCCAAGGTGACAGAATCCTGCTGACATCATCAGGGTTATTGTTCAGACATCAGAAACCGCCTCCCAAGCCACAGAAAGACATCATAGCAACTGATTTCAGAGTAGCACTACCTTTAATGAGCAAATTGAACTTCATGAGTAAAATCGGTGGACTGCCCTTTTAAAAAAACTCCTGGAAATTCTTGGAATGTGAGGATATCTAACAGTTAAAAAAGTACCCAGGGAAGTCTGTAAATTTTAAATGAAGTGGCACATTGGACAGGATAGGTCTACAGTACACAGTTGCATAGCACAGTAAGTACTTTCTGATTTGGCGAACTGGTAGGTGAAATAATACAGAAATGAAACTATTCTTTATTTTTATTGGGGAACCGCAGTGTTTCCTTCAAGGACCTCTGATGGGTCCCCCGTCTCTACTCTGACAGTCACCACAGCAGAAGGATGAAACACATCCAGATGTGGCAGAAACACACTCCACTGGCAGTTTATCCATGCCGACGAATCTAATAGCCACAAAAGGGTTAGTCCTTTGTGTAAGGTTATCAACACATTGAGTAGGATGGATGGCTTAGTTCTACCAGGACTCTGCATTAGACTGTAACTGAATACAGGTGGGGTTTCAGCACACAGACGTGTGACAGCAAAATAAACACACATTTAAATACTAAAATGAGGAGCTACACAGGCCGTAGAGGGTGAGGTGGCATTTTAAGCACACACCTACCTTTGCTTTTGTCCCACATCTGAAAGTAATTATGTGTGTGTGTATGTGTGTGTGTGTGTGTGTGTGTGTGTGTGTGTGTGTGTGTGTGTGTGTGTGTGTGTGTGTGTGTGTGTGTAGTGGGAGGCCTGCCGGATTCCAGGGCGACCCCCCTCACCAGGATGGCGGAGGAAAGGGGAAGGAATGGAATGGTGGTGGTGGTGGGGAGGGAAGGGGTAGGTAAGCGTTTTGGGAAATGTGGAGGGAACAGCAATTAAAATCCCCTTTTCTCCGTCCTTTTGATGGAATTCCCGGCGGAGTCGACTCAAAGCGGGATTAATCACCAGCCTTCATCCCCCTGAAACCTGCATCCCTCACTCCCTCTTTTTCTCCTTCTTCCCTCTATTTCTTTCTTTCTTTCTTTCTTTACAAGTGTGTGTCATTTCCTCATTAATATCCTGGGAAAGGAAATCGCGGGCCCGGGCAAGGCGATGTAAACTTTTCTCTCCCTTTCTCTGGTCTGAGCTTACAGTAAATAATTCTAACCAATGTTTTGTTGAAACTGTAAAGACCTGAGCTATCTCTGCTCGCTTCAGTGAACTAATCCAAAGATTATCACTAGATCGGGCCTCAATGGACTTTCGTAGCAAAGTTTAAGTTTAAGTGTCATCTTGAACTTGACAATGATTTGTGTGTGAGGGTGTGTATACATGTGATAATGACTCGCACATGGGCATTGGCCAACTGTCTGACTCTTTTCCTTGTTGCCGAATGGCCTTGTTATCAATGTAAGCCATGCATTGTATTACAACCCGTAATTTAGTTTACATTGTGCTTGGGAAAGCAGTGAATTACATGGCTCTATGCTCAAAATGAATAGCTGGCCTCTCCACAGTTGAGACAAATGTCTTTGCTTTTGCTACTCGAGGCAGAATTTTCTCCTAACTGCTCTGAAGCATATAATTTTGTCCCAAACTCTTGGCTTTTTAAAAGCAAAGTACAGTGAAATCTAATAAGCCACTTTCAAAAGGGTTTTTCTACTGCTCTGTCAAATGAATGCTTGTTATTTAGCTTTTCCTACTCACTTTTGGATAACATTTCTACTTTCTGCCCCTTTTATTCACCCTTGTCTGTCTTTCCCTCTCTTTCTCTAAAACAAACATCCCAACAACCCTCAGGAAAACTGTTTGGATGTGCAAGCATTTCATCACTTCCATTAATGTGACTGTGACTCACAGACTTCTATTGACGTTTAATGGTATCAATCATCAAGTTTTGGCCCAAGAATAAGAGACTCTGTTATTATGCAGCTTTAGTTTTTTAATAACTTGCACATTGAGAAACAACCTTTTTATTCCGGGAACACAAAAGAGTGTGTTCACAGTTTGAAATATTCTAAACTGTTTGTTTAGTATAAACTCAAATCATACACAATAGATTTAGACTTTGTTGGTTGTAAAGATTTACATACATGTTATAATGTAGAGTTTTCCAGTAGTGTGTGAATGATTTGGGGATTGAATTGATAATCTTCTGGGAAGTAAGATTCAAAGATCAGACCGTCAACACCACCCAATAAAAACAAGCATATCCTTCCTGTGACCTCTCGTTAAAAAGGGTAAAATCCCAGTGTGTTACTGTTTGTCCTCCTACTCTGGTGTTAATTTAATAGATTTTTGAAGGGACCATGAAAGATTCTGATCCAATCATCTTCTACTACAAACAATAAGGAGAGACTGATTTGGTGGTAGAGGAAAAACCGTAGGTTTAATCTCCCGAAACAATGAGTGGTGAGTTGAGCAAAAGTTAGTCAAAAGAAAGAACTTTAAAGACCAAAGACTGATAGTTTCATGAATGTGGGTTAAAAGATGATTAGCCAGAAAAGATAACTTAAAAATGTGTAAATGAGTTGAGCTCTAACAGTGTGGTAAAGGAGAAGAGATGGAGAAGCTACAGTAAGAAACAGTAAGAAAGTTTAACGTGAAGACAAGTAAAAAAGCGCTGACAGAGAGAAACTGTGTTATTTTACTGTATATGGTCATCAATATTTGTGAGTAGTAAAATTAATGTGAATGTTTCTGACCACAAGATCCAATAGCTACAATTACATTTCAGGTGAAGATTCATGGTCTCCTGAGGATGAACACAAATGATAAAATTAGCTTTAGTGAACTTTAATGACTTTGTCCATTCTGGTCATTACTTGATGATTTCATTAGCACCTCCCCTTCTGCTGTTATATTTGCTGTTATAAATAGCATATATACAGTCAGGTCCATAAATATTGGGACATCGACACAATTCTAATCTTTTTGGCTCTATACACCACCACAATGGAGTTGAAAGTTGAAACGAACAAGATGTGCTTTAACTGCAGACTTTCAGCTTTAATTTGAGGGTATTTACATCCAAATCAGGTGAACGGTGTAGGAATTACAACAGTTTGTATATGTGCTTCCCACTTTTTAAGGGACCAAAAGTAATGGGACAGATTAACAATCATAAATCAAACTTTCACTTTTTAATACTTGGTTGCAAATCCTTTGCATTCAATTACAGCCTGAAGTCTGGAACGCATAGACATCACCAGGCGCTGGGTTTCATCCCTGGTGATGCTCTGCCAGGCCTCTACTGCAACTGTCTTCAGTTCCTGCTTGTTCTTGGGGCATTTTCCCTTCAGTTTTGTCTTCAGCAAGTGAAATGCATGCTCAATCGGATTCAGGTCAGGTGATTGACTTGGCCATTGCATAACATTCCACTTCTTTCCCTTAAAAAAACTCTTTGGTTGCTTTCGCAGTATGCTTGGTCATTGTCCATCTGCACTGTGAGCGCCGTCCAATGAGTTCTGAAGCATTTGGCTGAATATGAGCAGATAATATTGCCCGAAACACTTCAGAATTCATCCTGCTGCTTTTGTCAGCAGTCACATCATCAAATACAAGAGAACCAGTTCCATTGGCAGCCATACATGCCCACGCCATGACACTACCACCACCATACTTCACTGATGAGGTGGTATGCTTTGGATCATGAGCAGTTCCTTTCCTTCACCATACTCTTCTCTTCCCATCACTCTGGTACAAGTTGATCTTTGTCTCATCTGTCCATAGGATGTTGTTCCAGAAATGTGAAGGCTTTTTTAGATGTTGTTTGGCAAACTCTAATCCGGCCTTCCTGTTTTTGAGGCTCACCAATGGTTTACATCTTGTAGTGAACCCTCTGTATTCACTCTGGTGAAGTCTTCTCTTGATTGTTGACTTTGACACACATACACCTACCTCCTGGAGAGTGTTCTTGATCTGGCCAACTGTTGTGAAGGGTGTTTTTTTTCACCAGGGAAAGTATTCTTCGGTCATCCACCACAGTTGTTTTCCGTGGTCTTCCGGGTCTTTTTGGTGTTGCTGAGCTCACCGGTGCGTTCTTTCTTTTTAAGAATGTTCCAAGCAGTTGATTTGGCCACACCTAATGTTTTTACTATCTCTCTGATGGGTTTGTTTAGATTTTTTCAGCCTAATGATGGCTTGCTTCACTGATAGTGACAGCTCTTTGGATCTCATATTGAGAGTTGACAGCAACAGATTCCAAATGCAAATAGCACACTTGAAATGAACTCTGGACCTTTTATCTGCTCCTTGTAAATGGGATAATGAGGGAATAACACACACCTGGCCATGGAACAGCTGAGCAGCCAATTGTCCCATTACTTTTGGTCCCTTAGAAAGTGGGAGGCACATATACAAACTGTTGTAATTCCTACACCGTTCACCTGATTTGGATGTAAATACCCTCAAATTAAAGCTGAAAGTCTGCAGTTAAAGCACATCTTGTTCGTTTCATTTCAACTCCATTGTGGTGGTGTATAGAGCCAAAAAGATTAGAATTGTGTCGATGTCCCAATATTTATGGACCTGACTGTATATATATATATATATATATATATATATATATATATATATATATATACAAAGCCTGTAGATGCTGTTAATCTTCCAGCGATGACCTCTGTTTATGGTGAGTAAACAAATAACCATCCAGTTAAGTGTCTATTGAGGCTAACTGTGTTTTATTTGCGCTTGACCTTTGGCAAAATACTAACTTGCTCTGTCTCCCATATTTCCTGTCTATATCCACTGTAAAATAAAGCTAAATCTCTCAAAAAAGTATAACAACTGAGTATGAAGGAGTGCTGCTCTATCCGTACTCCTTAAATTGCTCCAAAACCCCTTAAATCTCTAGTCATGAAAACATACTTCAGCTGAAATGTACCTCGCCCGCTGCCTCAATTGTCTCTCATTTACTTTCTCAACTGTGGTCTATCCTCCTCATCCTTCCTTCCATCCCTTCACCCATCTCTCAGGCTTGTACAATCCCCTCAGATTGCTTGAAATCCTTTCTTCCTTATTCTTTCCTGCTGTGTTCTATTTTTTATCTTTATTTTTGCTTTATGTGATCACTGCTATCCCTCTTTCAATCTCCATTATTCCCTCCTCCTCACTCTTTCCAGCCCTTCATCCACATTTCCAATCCTGCCTTAGCCTTTCTACCTCCGTCATTCAATCCAATTCAGGTCCTTGTTTCATCCTCAGGAAGCCACCCCCACATCCCACCACCCCCATCTGGATGTTCTGTCTCTTTTTTATTCATCCTTCATCTTCTCTATCAAGTCAAGTCTATAGTCATTTATTTCTAAAGCTCCACCGACAAAACTTATTTGTGAAAATTGTTTTACAGATGAAACTAATTACATATTTATTCCTTCAATCTCGCCATTGGTCCTTTTATCCATCCACATTACCCTATTGTTTCACAAAAAATATTTCCCCGCATCAACATGTGCAGGTGCTTTCCATTACATTCACACACACATATACACATACAGTATGTTGCACACACAGACACACACACTTTGAAGTAAAGGGCTTCATCAGATCCAAACCGCAGGAAGGGAGATGGCGGATCAGAGATAAGCTAGCAGCGTGGAGCCGTGTGTGTGTGTGTGTGTGTGTGTGTGTGTGTGTGTGTGTGTGTGTGTGTGTGTGTGTGTGTGTGTGTGTGTGTGTGTGTGTGTGTGTGTGTGTGTGTGTGTGTGTGTGTGTGTGTGTGTGTGTGTGTGTGTGTGTGTGTGTGTGTGTGTGTGTGTGTGTGTGTGTGTGTCCTACCATGGGAGCTTGACTCCTGGTGAGTTGGTGTTGCCTGTTACCAGCACGCTGGTAGCTTTGATGTTATGACTTCAGTGTCTTGGAGTAAAAAACGGTGGAAATTGCTGTATAGCTAGATTAATTTCATTAGAGCACAGTTAGTCTCATATCTTCTAACAGAAAATGAAATTAAACTGAGTTTTAGGAGGTCTGACAACCCAGATAAAATGTATACCCTATGTGATTTGATCCATGCTTTCAGTGAAGGCTGCATCAATTGTGGCTCCAATCAAACCATAAATCCTGGAGATATTTGTTTCTATAGTGATGAAAGATTTTTTTGCCCTCACAGACCATTCATAGACTGTATGATTACACCAAAATGAGGTTTCATATTTAACCATATCACGACCTCAAATCTTAGAGGAACATGTACTTTGAAGCGGAGCTGTTTTTAAAGGGTTTTTCGGTTTTTTTCAACCCATTTCCCCATGCATTTGTGTCTAATAGACTGATGTGACCAAAATCTTTGAAATTGGTCCAGTATTGTGCGAGAACGCAGTGACGTGCCAGCGCGACCCGAGCTGCAATGTAACCTAATGGGGCAATTGTACCCCCTCGATTTTTGTCCACTAAAAGTGATTGTTTTTACCACTGACAGGCTCAGATTGTAATTGAAAGTGTCTGACAACAACATCGATCTCACGAGGTGACTTCTTGTCCGAAGACACCGGTGTGGAGTGTGGTAAAAGGTGTTCCGGTAGTTTTGGAGTAGGCTGCAGAAATGACAAAACTCGCTCTGTATTTCTCAGTATGGCTGTGTTTAGAAATTGGTGTCGTCCGGCGACTTTCGCGCACAGAAACCCGAGTAAAGATAATTACCTCTTCTGAAGAGTTCATGTTTCATGTTAATCATGTTTTTTGAATCCTCCGTGTCCTCCTTGGCTACTAGTGACTGTGTGGAGGAGGGGTGGGGGTGAAGCATGATCAAGGAAGGCTTGTGTCATGTGGATGCACTGACAGAATTGTTGTCATTACTTATATCCTCATGGGGGAGACAGAAACTACGCACTATAGCTTTAAGTAACAAGTCAAGTCTCTCAGTAGCTGAGTGCTTACCATTGAAATGGCATTGCATTTTAGCATTAATAGTGATTTTTAGCTTCCCCTGTCCACCTGTCAAATTAATATTGAGCAATACACTCAGTTGCTCCTGATGATCAGGTGTGTTTGCGTGTGCATGAGTGAATGAGAGGCAAGTTGTGAAGCCCTTTGGCACAGTATAAAAGCATAAAATAAATGTTCATGTTCCATTTACCAAGTCTCAAGTCTACGTCTCTGTTGGAGAGCCATGTACCAATGTCTGTGCTTTACAATTTGCAACATAATTGTAGGTGATCAATGTTATAATATATAATGTTGTATCAGGAAACAGTTACAGTTACATAACTTAGGTTCCAATAGTCTTTTAGTCAACAGAAAATATGTGGACATTATTGCCAATATAAGTGCTGCTATTGGTAAGTGCTGATTTTAGAATAAACCTATGATCAACACATGCCACTGGCACTCTGATTGTCCTGTTGGATTTACATAAATGTGGTGTAAATCTGCCTGATAAATGTCTGGTGTAGCAGAAACTGACTCTGGCACTTTCCCTGTTCTCTTCTACAGGAGTTGCTGGGGGGATAGTCACAGAGGAACAAGGGTCACACATCAAACACATCCACACAAGCACACACGCCTGAGAGCTGCCCAGTTCAAGTGTAATCTTGTAGTGTTGACCATGGAGCAGCTCCTCTGGAGCAGCTGGGGGTTCAGTGTTTTGCTTCAGGGCAATGAGTTTTGTTGAGGGAGAACAGAAGGGGACTGCTTGGTATTATGAAGAAGGCTTCTTCATTTCCTTTTCTTGGATCTCTGTCCCTCACCTGACTGCTTCTGCTTGGAGTTTGTCAGCCAGTTATAGGATTCAGAATGGCAGCTCTGCTTTTACACTCTTTATTCTCTGTTCAGAGGGCAACCCTGTCAGTCATACTTCACCCATGTTTCCTTTGTAAATCTGTGGTATTTTTTTCTTATTACCAGTATGTTTGTCCATCCAGTCCTTTGTATTTTTCATACTTGTCATACATACTTGTCCTAGTTTTGTTTAATGTGCAACAGTAATATGCTTTTGCTATTGTCGGTTCTTTGATTAAAATCAACAAGCTGTACATGTTTCAATAAAGTGGCATCTCCCCTACATTCAGTGTTGTCATGGTAATAACGTTGTTTTTAACAATGGTGGAAGTAAAAGTAGCAATACCACAGTGTAGAAATACTCTGTTACAAGTTAAAGTCCTGCATTTAAAATCTCACATAAAAGTATTAGCACCAAAATATACTTAAAGTACCAAAAGTAAAACTATGCATTATGCAGAAAGGCCCATTTCAAAACAATGCATATTATATTATTGTATTATAATCATTGATGCATTAATGTGTACATCACTTTAATGTTGAAGCTGGTAAAATACAAATAGAAAATGGAAATACTTGGTACAGTACAATTACCTCAAAATTGCACTTAAGTACAGTACTTGACTAAAGGTACTTAGTAACTTTCCACCACTGGTTCTTAAGTATTAACATGGAGAGAAAAAAACTGAAAAAAAACACAGACACACATGGGTTCAGGTATGCACGTCTCACCAGGTTGAAAAGCTGCATGTTTGTAATCATATCTTCATAAATGGAGCAGATAGCATCACAGGCAAAGAACTGGGGTTGGAAATGAGATGCTGATCGGGTAATAGCATTACCACAGATCCTGTAACACACACGCACACACACACGCACACACACACACACACACACACACACACACACACACACACACACACACACACACACACACACACACACACACACACACACGCACCTGTGATGGTATTCCCTTGGTGGATCAGGTAACATGCTGTAAATTAGCCAGTGATCCATGCTGGCAGTTAAACAGGGCAAAGTCAGCTCACATTTGTGTCAAAGCATTTTACAAGTGCCCAGTTTCATTAAAGGTTTCTCTTCAGCAAAACATTTTTTCTCTGTTGTAATCCAATTCTGACACTGATCTAAAACTTAAAAATAAACTGTACATTGTGCAATGTTTTGCCCGTAAGCATTTTTTTCAATGATGGAATTTAAACCTTACACAATTATTTTTGTTATTTTAAATTAAGAATCTGATATTTTTTAAACTGTGAGATTGATATTAATACCAAATTAACCACACACACACACACACACACACACACACACACACACACACACACACACACACACACACACACACACACACACACACACACACTAAACATGCACGCACAAATACACAGTCCTTTGCTTTGGCATGGCTTTTATATCTGGCCACAATTTACGTCTGTTTTGATTGGCTTTCAGAGCAGAGCCAGCCGGGTTTGGAGGTGGCGAACAGGAATGTGTCCACACCCCACACACACACACACACACACACACACACACACACACACACACACACACACACACACACACACACACACACACACACACCACACAGACAAACACACACAATGTTATTTTCACATCACTTTCATATCTCCAAAAACACACACACCCGCACCTCACAAAAACAGACCCTGCTTTCTTTTTCCCTGTGACACACTCACACAGACTTTACTGTCATATCTTAAACTAAAACACACATACGCTGACACACACGGACACATAGCAGGCAGGAATGTGTTGTTGTTACGGTGGAGCTGTGGAGCTGCTCAGTACTCAGCACCTCCTTACCGATAAGACTTCAGCTATCTGATAGAGAAGAATGTAGACAGATGGACAGAAAAGAAAGTGCATAGATGGATGGAGGGAGGACAGACGGGGAGAGAGAGACAGGAAGTTAAAAGACAGGTCAGGACAGAGGGATGAAAAGGCAGATATGTTTTTTCAGATTTCACACTTTGAACTCATGGACAGTGTTGACTTTTACAGGAACGTCAGTAATTTGTCCAACTTCCAGACAATAGATTTAGTTTTTTTCCCAGATATTTTCAAAGTCTACACTTTTCCACTCTGAATAACTGCTGTCAAGGGCAATAAGGTGCAGGGTGAAACGCAAAATTAAACAGTGACTTAAACTGATAAACACAGTCTTATTTTCTGTTTTTATGGCAAAAGCATTAATTTTTATAATTCTATCCCATACAAAAAGACAAAACATTGGTGAATTCAGATATTTTTCAAATAAGGTATGTCATATTTGCTGTGACATGTTTAGTGTCAAAAGTCAAAAATGTTTAGTCTGCAACCCTTCTTGCAATGATTTCCTACAGTGAAAATAATGGAAAACTGCCTTTTGAATCAGATTCCTTTTGTATAAATCTGGAATTTGGGGACTTTTAGTCGCAAAAGAATATACTTGGAAATGTCAAACTCATGAGGGGGGAATTAAAGTACCAAATCATCTTTGCTGAAACATCGATTTTACACATAGACTCATAGATAACGTACTTGAAGCTCCATGTGTGAGATCAGTCTAATAAAACAATAATTTAAATTAAATAAAAAAAACAGGTGACAAAAAGTTGTGAAACCCGTGTTATGACTTTGTCTTGGAACCAGGCAGCTCAGTGGTTCTCCGTCAGCCGTCACCTGGTTATTTATAGACCTTATTAGACATCTGGCTTCCAATCAGTCTCAAGTCTCCTTTCCTGCCTCCTTTTACAATTTATCCTTTCATCCCTCTTTCCTCTCTGTCCATTTGTATCAGGACCTTTGACCTTTCCTTGTTAGGGAGGAAAAGGAAGAGGTTAACCTCTGCACTGAATACACACACTCACTCACTCACTCACTCACACACACACACACACACACACACACACACACACACACACACACGCGCAATTTCAGCATCCTACAGCCGTTACCACGGTCCCCTGTGGAGTGTAGGTCTACAAATCTACATCCAGATAATTAGCTTTCACTTCAAATTAACAGAAGATGACACAGATGAATACAAATGGACTCTCTTCTAATTGAACTATGTTGGGTTAATTGAGGGCAGTGGACAATGATATTAAATACATTTTATATATATATATATATATATATATATACATACATAAATAGATCATTGGCTACAACAAAAGAAAAGAAAGCCATTGCTGGTATGTTTTATTCTACTTCACACATCATACGTCTTATTTAACTAGCAATACATCTTTGGGATTAATTTGAGCATATTAAATGAAGACTTTAAAGGAAGAGTACACAGTCAGGGCAAGGTGACACACACATGCACACACTATTGTTTTAAATAGAGTGGAACTTCGGCACATTCGCCATCTTCCTCATCATTTTGGCCACACACTGTTTCGTTTACTCAGCTCTGACTTTTTCCTGTCAGAGAAAGGATTGTAAAAGCAGTTATCAGGAACCGTGTGTGTGTGTGTGTGTGTGTGTGTGTGTGTGTGTGTGTGTGTGTGTGTGTGTGTGTGTGTGTGTGTGTGTTTAGCAGGTTTGTGTAGTGATTGAGGCAGCCACTGTCAGTGTGGCTGCCTTATTTTCCTTGGGTATCAGAACAACCTTTAAATATCTCTCTTTCTCACTTTTTCTTTGTTTGTGTGTCTCTCTTTTCTATCCCTCAGACTCTTAACCACTCACTGAAACTACATTTAAATATATTCTATGGATGCAACTGTCAAAACATTAACAAAACTGCCAAAAGAACAAGAAATAGCTTTTATTTCAGTCTTTGGGCAGCATTTTGTTTCACTAATTATTCATGCCAACAATGATGTGACGAAATGAGAGAAAGAGAGAGTATCCAGAAATGACTTGTAAATATAAACAGGCAGTACGTAGGATAAAAAAAGGTAACTGTATTCCCTTAAAGACAGAAAAAATGACTAATCAAATTACCGATACATTTAGTAAAACTGGGGGTTATTTGCAGGATTACATTTTAAAAATACATCAATAAAGAACGATATACCATGCACATGCGCACACTTTGCAACACTTACCGAGCCTCACACAACACCACTCTAATCTGGAGTGATACCATAGCCCACAGCTGCCAATTCATTATCCTGGCTTCTAATGTTACCATTAAAATGTTTTTTACTGGGTTTCACCATTGTTTTGTATTTAAAGCAGAACTAAAGAAAGAGGAACAACATCACAGTACAGTGAAAGTTATGCCCATATTTTGTATTGAGGTAATCCACAAGTAACAGAAAGTAATCAAGTTACGTTACTTTACAGTATTATTGCGATACTTGGGTTAGGTTACTGTTGTTACTGTTAACAGGTAATTAATAATTGTATTGGAATACATTTCTAAAGTAACCCTCCCATCCCTGATTACAAAGAGTAATATTCATGGCCATTACACCTCAGAGATCCTGTGTCTGTCAGCATATATCTAAACAATCCTGAAAGCACACACACACACACACACACACACACGCACACACACGCACACACACACACACACACACACACACACACACACACACACACACACACACACACACACACACACACAGGGTCAGCTGTGCAGATGTGCTGCTGCTCAATCAGTAGTTTAATCACAGAGGTTAGAGTTTAATGAGGTATTATTACTGAACCCTAAATCACACAAACACATGGCTGCCCAGCCATTAATACACAGAGTGTACTGTATATGTGTTCAAGACCTTCAGCAAGTAACAAATAGCTTTATAGAACTGTATTGCACAGCCTACTGAATTGTTTCCAGGTTTTAAAGCTGTGGGTCAGTTTACCCAAATCACACATGGAATATGTGGAAGACATGGAAGATTTTTAGATATTCAGGGCTGAGACTTCTGCCACCACTCTAATACAGTGGGGGTGATTGGAATTTTGTTTGTTACGCTCAGAGTATAATAATAGCAGAAATTGTCCACAGCAAGATCTAAAGATTGTCCTGAGTAACTGAGAAAGAAAGAAAACTCTTCTTATGTGCATCTTTGTAACTCATATCACTCTGTAAAAGATAATTTTAGTAGGTTTTCTTTAAGTATCTCTGAAAGAGTGAAACACACTATAAGAGTATCACTAACTGAGCCTGTCCACAGACATTTGGATCTGCCTCTGCAAAATCAGCCTTCTAACACACCACCAGTCTGACTTTGTCTTTGTATGCACGTGTGTGTGTGTGTGTGTGTGTGTGCGCATGCATGCGTGTGTGTGTGTGTGTGTGTGTGTGTGTGTGTGTGTGTGTCAGTGTGATATTCTAGTAAATTAGACCATCAATCAAACACAACATGGGAAGCAGCAAGAGAAAAAAAATATCCTTGCAATGAAACAAAGGCGCTGGAGCTACATATGGCATTATTTAACTGCCCATTCAGACACACAAAGTGTGTGTGTTTGTGTGTAGGCTACTTGTATTACTATGCTTGAGAAAAGCAGTGTATTATTTAACTCTGATTTATGGTTTTTAAGGGGACAGGGGTTTATTAAAGACCTGAGGACTTTTTTGACCTGTCATAATGTAAAGGGTCCATTCTGTAAAATGATTAGAGCTACTTTTAACTGAAATTGGGCAAGTTGGACTAGAGAGTTTAGATTAGGACTAAAGCTGGTCTGGTGGGATTAAGGTTAAAAGTATGACTACTGTTTGACTAGCAGGTCCTGTGGTACAGCATGTCTGGCACATTCTCTTGATTTGTTAATTTCCGGGGTTTTTTGGGTGAGCAGAAAGCCTTCAAAACCTATTTAGTTGGAAGTGAACAGGTCTCTGGCAAGTTGTTTCTGTCTATGAGCGCCCACTTTGACTACTAAATCTAGAATTAAACTCAAACCTAGGACTTACACCTGTTGGACTATAATGACAGGACTACATGCAGGACTAATAGAAAGACGTTCTCGTGGCCTAGAATAAGAGCTTAAAGGAGAACTCCGGGCTGCAGCTAATGCCGAGAGCTCCCACTTAGCTAAAACGGCAGTTTTGGGGGCATATCATATCAGTGACTATGTAACTACATGGAAACGGGCCAAATGATGCCTGTTTCTTGTACAGTAATAGCGTTACTGAAGGCTAGCTCTAGCTCCATAGTTACGTTACTCCAAGCTTCTTCCCTTGTGAACACCTCCACTCTTCACTCTTCACACGCTACGCTCCGATCTGCACACCTTTTCCTGCTACAACTGAATTCCAGCGGGTCTTCAGCGCAAGACTACAGCCAGTCTCTTGTAACGCTGTTACTTTACAAGAAACAGGCATCATTTGGCCCGTTTCCATGTAGTTGCATAGTCACTGATATGGTCATAACCACTACAGTGCTCAATTACCTATTTTTGAGGGGGAAATAAACTTTTTTCGCCGCAAAAATTTTGCCGCAAAACCATGAACTGTCCTCTGGAGGACATCCACCAGACCAGCGGGCGCCCGTGGATTGTAGTTGGCCGCGGCAGGCAGGGAAGGCGGGGAGGAAGTAGAAGGATGCTGGTCTGGCCTGCTAGCCTGGCTAAGGCAACTAACACATAGTTCGCCACTGCAGAGACTACTATTCACCAACGCCAGATGGATCGCACACAAAATGGATATATACAGTCATGTGAAAAAATTAGGACACCCATGCTGAAGTTGACTAAAAAGAGGAATAAAAAATCATCTTTTTGCCTTAATTAAAATAATGAGGAAAAATCCAATCTTTAAGGACACCAATTTTCTTTGTGAATGAATAATGTAGCGTAAATAAATAAATGTTCTTCCTTAAAATACAGGGGGCATAAGTAAGTACACCCCTATGTTAAATTCCCATAGAGGCAGGCAGATTTTTATTTCTAAAGGCCAGTTATTTCATGGATCCAGGATACTATGCATCCTGATAAAGTTCCCTTGGCCTTTGCAATTAAAATAGCCCCACATCATCACATACCCTTCACCATACCTGGAGATTGGCATGGGGTACTTTCCATAAAATCATCTCTCAATGCAAATCAAAGCAGCTATTAGGCTAACTGAAATAAAACCATGCTAGTCTCTAGGTATGGTGAAGGGGATGTGGTACGCTACATTATTCATTCACAAAAAAAATTGGTGTCCTTAAAGATTGGATTTTTCCTCATTTTTGTAATTAAGGCATTAAGATCAATTTCCTAAAGATGATTTTTTTTTTTTTCTCTTTTTAGTCAACTTTAGCATGGGTGTCCTAATTTGTTCACATTACTGTATGCTACAAATACACACAGAACTGCTGTGTGATGATTATTACTGAAGCCTGGCTGAACACACTCACTCATCCCAGACGGCAGCTAGCAGCTAACAGGGTAAGTGAATTTAAACAATGTCTGAGTTGAAAACGCATCTTGTTGTCATGTAAGGGCCCTGTTCATGTTGCACAGACATTTTAATTGCATTTTGCAAAGAGGTCTGTTAAAGAGGCACAAAGGCACTCTTTATGATATGCCCCCAAAACTGCTGTTTTAGCTAAGTGGGAGCTCTCGGCATTAGCTGCAGCAGCTCCATGTTGCTAGCACCGATTCGGCTCGTTTTTTTTGCTATCGACAGTACTCACATACCTATAGCGTTCAAAGATTAATGTAAAAATTACCTGGAGTTCTTAATGTAAAAATTGCCTGGAGTTCTCCTTTAAGTAAGGACTAAAGTTTGCGTAGTTAGATGAGAGGGATGATAAAAAAGGGATGTATTGGTCAGGGGTTTTTCCTCTAAAAAATACTTCAAATGTGGACCGTTGTCATGTGTGTTGTGTGTGTGTGTGTGTGTGTGTGTGTGTGTGTGTGTGTGTGTGTTCAAAGCGACATGAGGATGTTATGATAGCCCCCTTTAAAAGTTGGCTTTCTCTCACTCACTCTCTCTCTGTCTCTCTCTCTCTCACACTCACACACACACACACACACACACACACACACACACACACACACACGCACACACACGCACACACACACACACACACACACACACACACACACACACACACACACACACACACACCCACCCACATGGAGGAAGTGTGTACACAGTGTATGGGGAGATAATAGCTTTGCAGGGGCCGCAGTAGAGCTAAGCCAAAGATCTGTCTAGCTAAGGAATCCATTAAACCCCACACACATATGAGAACATACTTCATCACTGACATACAAAAAATATAAAATTAGGCGAACAGACACCTACACTAATACCAGTAGAAAGCCTCAAGAACACACACACACGCACACACACAGTTGCCAGCAAATGCACACTTCTGTGTTGCGTGAACCATTAATGTGCCATCAGACATCAGACCATTTAAATGCAAGAGGCCCAGTGTGAAGAGAAAGCCAAACTTTCCACCAATTATTCTGTAATCTGTCCATTGTTGGGATGGCGGGAAAGAGGAGATGTGGAGGAAGAGGAGGGACAGAGAGAACAGCAGAGGAAAATGTGTGAGAGGAGGAGGGAGATGAGAGGCATAAGGAGGAAGACCAAGACAAAGGCATCCGAAACACCAACGTCAATAGAATCATTGCGGTTGGATTTGCTCTCAAACGCAATAGCATACGAATTCATACCGTCTTGATAGTGCTGACCTGTGTGAATGGAGAGAAACGGAGAGTAAAAAATCCAGGGTGTTGAATCCAAATTGCTTCCTCACATAATTTCTCTGGTTGCTTGGTATTATCAAGTCAGCGCGGCTCACTAGTTTTCTCCATTTTGCGTTAGTGAAGAGAACAACAAAAGACTAGTTTGAAAGCAAGTTCGCTATATCAACTTAAATGATGATGATATGTCAATAGGTGCATTTCCATCCAGCTGATTTTTTGCTGGAAGAAGTTTGCGCATATAAACAACTGGAAGGAAACGCAGAAAATTAGAAGAAAAAAAAACTCATAAAAAATCATAGACTGTATATAAAGATGGACGACGCGTCTCCATTACCTCCCACTTTACAAAAGTGAAGCCAAAATATCCCAGATACGGGCACTGCCATCTTGTAATTGTAATTCAATCAGGAGAGACTTTGTTGTAGATATGCAAAGGTTTATTGTACATATGCATAATATGAAATGTACAGAGTCTTTGGAGATTAGACTCCATCGTTACAAAATAATTTTTAAAGGGGTAGAGAAGCCAAAACATATCCCCCCGATTGGAGTCTAGACACTGGTGGTGGTGGTGAAGGAGCCCGAAGACCGGACCGAAGGAGTCGACGGGAGTGGTCTGCCGGAGGAAGACTCAGGGTGCCGTGGGTGACGATGACTGGAGGTGGAAGGGGAGGAGGAGGGTTGCACTCTCTGCCTGAAATGACAGCTGACGGCAGCAGAGAGAGAAACAGATTTAAAGCAGAGATGTAATGCTGTGATTGGCTTGTGAAATTTATGCCCGATTCTGATTGGTTTAACTGAAAAGTGAACGCCTCGAACCAGCTGATCAGTTTTAGGAAGAGAGAGAGGTGATTGAAGTTATTAGAAGTCTCCCTGAAAGAATTTCCACTGAGTTTCATTTAGACAAAGTCTGCGCAGTAGTGATCGGGATGGGCAGTGGAGCCGTGGCAATGAAGTCCCGCCCATGCACCCGCTCAACCAATCGCGACTCAATCACAGCTGTCAATCATGACAACATTTTTATAGCATCAAATAACTAATAAAACCATCCTATCAAACAAATGACACTTCACCTGCGTGATAAGAACTACCTAAAATGACAGAAAACAACTTTGGGAAAAATGTATTTGATGTGTACTTTAATTTTTTTGTTTGGTCTTTCTAACATGGAGGGGGCGAGATTTATAACCTATACTGCAGCCAGCCAGAGGGTGATCAAGATGTTTTGGCTTCACTTACAGTGCACAGTCTTTGCATCAACCCCTGGAGAAAATGAAAACAGGTTTAGTGAATTAATCATGACGACCACTCAAGCCTTCGCTTCACTGAAGAGACTAAACTTAGCAACAGATGAAAAAATCACATCTGTGTGGAGAGATATAATAATAATAATAATACAAATAATACAAATAATAATAATAATAATAATAATATTAATATTAATAATAATTAATAATGTATACTTTATTAATCCTGCAAGGGGAAATTACAATGTTTTCACTCTGTTGTTATTACACACATTACACACAGGCCTGAATTACACACACATGCTCAGTAATGGAGAGATATCAGAGTGAGGGAGCTGCCCATGGAAAGGCACCCCGAGCAGTTGGGGATTCGGTGCCTTGCTCAAGAGCACATTGGCAGTACATTGTTTTGACCGTTTGTGATGCTCTCTTCCTCTGCAATGGTTTAATGGCACCCGACAGGAGAATTAGCGCCACCTGCTGTAATTTCTAATATTCGCTTAATGGTAGTAACCTGACTCCACCACATGGATTGCTTCGCATTTGCTCGGCATATCCATCTGGGAACTTTCCGTTGAAGAACTTTTGGGAAGGGGCGAAAATACTGGTTAGCTGATTGGATAAACCATCACCAATCAGCGTTGGTTTCTGTCTATCACCAACATAGGTGGTGATAGACAGAAACCAACGCTGATTGGTTGGTCGTTTGGCGAACGGCTCCAAATTTTCTCTGTCTCAAGATGCCAGCCTGATCTGCGAGTGGAAAACTGGAGCTATAATGGTAGCAGATGGAAACAAGCATTAATTTCCATTTTTCTTTTGTCGATTTTCTGAAAATTTGGATTTCCAAATTTCCACTGCATTTAAATAGAACTCCGGGAACCATCACCTTATCGTGGTGGAGAGGTTTGTGTGTCCCTATGAACCTGAGGGCTGTGTTGTCTGGAGCTTTGTGCTCCTGGTAGGGTCTCCCAAGGCAAAGTGGTCTCAGGTGAGGGGCCAGACAAAGAATGGTTAAAAAATCCTATGAAAAGTTGAGGAAGGGATGAAGTGACCCTGCCCGGAGGAAGCCCGGGGCCCCCGTCTGGAGCCAGGCCCAGATGGAGGGCTCGTCAGCGAGCGTCTGGTGGCCGGGTTTGCCACGGAGCCCGGTCGGGCACAGCCCGAAAAAAGCTACGTGGCGGACATCCCTCCATCCCATGGGCCCACCACCTGTGGGAGGAACCGCTGGGGTCGGGTGCGCTGCCACATGGGTGGCAGTGAAGGTCAGGGGCCTCGACGGACCAGACCCGGGCAGCAGAGGCTGGCTCTGGGGACGTGGAATGTCACCTCTCTGTGGGGGGAAGGAGCCGGAACTTGTGCGGGAGGTGGAGCGCTACCGGTTAGATCTGGTGGGGCTTACCTCTACGCACAGTCTTGGTTCTGGAACCATACTCCTGGATAAGGGGTTGGACTCTTTTCTTCTCCGGAGTTGCCCAGGGTGTGAGGCGCCGGGCGGGTGTGGGGATACTCACAAGCCCCCCGGCTGAGCGCCGCTACGTTGGAGTTTAACCCGGTGGATGAGAGGGTCGCCTCCCCCTACGCCTGCGGGTTGTGGGGGGGGAAAAACTCTGACTGTTGTTTGTGCATATGCACCAAACAAGAGTTCAGAGTATTCGGCCTTCTTGGAGACCTTGAGTGGAGTCCTGCATGGGGCTCCAGTCGGGGACTCCATAGTTCTGCTATGGGACGCACGTGGGTAATGATGGAGACACATGGAGAGGCGTGATTGGGAGGAACGGCCTCCCTGATCTAAACCAGAGTGGTTGTTTGTTGTTGGACTTCTGTGCTAGTCATGGATTGTCTATAACTGAACACCATGTTCGAACATAGGGATGCTCATAAGTGTACTTGGTACCAGAGCACCCTAGGCCAAAGGTCAATGATCGATTTTATAAATCGTTTCATCTGATCTGAGGCCATATGTTTTGGACACTCGGGTGAAGAGAGGGGCGGAGCTGTCAACCGATCACCATCTGGTGGTGAGTTGGGTCAGGGGGTGGGGGAAGACTCTGGACAGACCTGGTAAGCCCAAACGGGTAGTGCGGGTAAATTGGGAACGTCTGGAGGAGGCCCCTGTCCGACAGACTTTCAACTCACACCTCCGGCAGAGCTTTTCGTGCATCCCTGTGGAGGCTGGGGGCATTGAACCCGAGTGGACAATGTTCAAAGTTTCCATTGCTGAAGCTGCGGTGAGGAGCTGTGGTCTTAGGGTCTTAGGTGCCTCAAGGGGCGGTAACCCACGAACACCGTGGTGGACACCGGTGGTCAGGGAAGCCGTCCGATTGAAGAAGGAGTCTTTCCGGGATATGTTATCCCAGACGACTCCGGAGGCAGTTGCAAGGTACCGAAGGGCTCGAAGGGCCGCAGCCTCTGCCGTGAAAGAGGCAAAGCAGCGTGTGTGGGAGAAGTTCGGAGAAGACATGGAGAAGGACTTTCGGTCGGCACCAAGTTACTTCTGGAAAACCGTTCGCCACCTCAGGAGGGGGAAGCGGGGGAACCATCCAAGCTGTGTACAGTAAGGATGGGGACGCTGTTGACCTCAACTGAGGAGGTAATAGGGCGGTGGAAGGAGCACTTTGAGGAACTCCTAAATCCGACTAATACGCCCTCTATGGTAGAGGCAGAGCTGGAGGATGAGGGGGGGATTGGCATCAATTTCCCTGGTGGAGGTTGCTGAGGTAGTTAAACAACTCCACAGTGGCAAAGCCCCAGGAATTGATGAGATCCGTCCAGAAATGCTTAAAGCTCTGGGTGTGGAGGGGTTGTCTTGGTTGACACGCCTCTTCAACATTGCGTGGAAGTCTGGGACGGTGCCTAAGGAGTGGCAGACCGGGGTGGTGGTTCCCCTTTTTTAAAAAGGGGGGACCAGAGGGTGTGTGCCAATTACAGGGGTATCACACTTCTCAGCCTCCCGGTAAAGTCTACTCCAAGGTGCTGGAAAGGAGGGTTCGGTCGATAGTCGAATCTCAGGTTGAAGAGGAACAATGCGGATTCCGTCCTGGTCGTGGAACAACGGACCAGATCTTTACTCTCGCAAGGATCCTGGAGGGAGCCTGGGAGTATGCCCAACCAGTCTACATGTGTTTTGTGGATCTGGAGAAGGCGTATGACCGGGTGCCCCGGGAGATACTGTGGGAGGTGCTGCGGGAGTACAGGGTGAGGGGGTCCCTTCTCAGGGCCATCCAATCTCTGTACGACCAAAGCGAGAGCTGTGTCCGGGTTCTCGGCAGTAAGTCGGACTCGTTTCAGGTGAGAGTTGGCCTCCGCCAGGGCTGCGCTTTGTCACCAATCCTGTTTGTAGTATTTATGGACAGGATATCGAGGCGTAGTCGGGGTGGAGAGGGGTTGCAGTTCGGTGGGCTGGGGATCTCATCGCTGCTTTTTGCAGATGATGTGGTCTTGATGGCATCATCGGCCTGTGACCTTCAGCACTCACTGGATCGGTTCGCAGCCGAGTGTGAAGCGGCTGGGATGAGGATCAGCACCTCTAAATTGGAGGCCATGGTTCTCAGCAGGAAACCGATGGAGTGCCTTCTCCAGGTAGGGAATGAGTCCTTACCCCAAGTGAAGGAGTTCAAGTACCTTGGGGTCTTGTTCGCGAGTGAGGGGACAATGGAGCGGGAGATTGGTCGGAGAATCGGCACAGCAGGTGCGGTATTACATTCAATTTATCGCACCGTTGTGACGAAAAGAGAGCTGAGCCAGAAGGCAAAGCTCTCAATCTACCGGTCAGTTTTTGTTCCTACCCTCACCTATGGTCATGAAGGCTGGGTCATGACCGAAAAGAACAAGATCCAGGGTACAAGCGGCCGAAATGGGTTTCCTCAGGAGGGTAGCTGGCGTCTCCCTTAGAGATAGGGTGAGAAGCTCAGTTATCCGTGAGGAGCTCGAGTAGAGCCGCTGCTCCTTTGCGTCGAAAGGAGCCAGTTGAGGTGGTTCGGGCATCTGGTAAGGATGCCCCTGGGCGCCTCCCTAGGGAGGTGTTCCAGGCACGTCCAGCTGGGAGGAGGCCTCGGGGAGACCCAGGACTAGGTGGAGGGATTATATCTCTAACCTGGCCTGGGAACGCCTCGGGATCCCCAGTCGGAGCTGGTTAATGTGGCCCGGGAAAGGGAAGTTTGGGGGTCCCCTGCTGGAGCTGCTACCCCGCGACCCGACCCCGGATAAGCGGATGAAGATGGATGGATGGATGGATTTAAATAGAAACTTGGCTAATGTTGTGTTCACAACTTAGTTGCGTTATTGCAAGGAAAATGTGACCATCATGGATGAATATTTTAAAAAGCCAGCAACATCAATTGTTTTTTTATTTTACATAAATGTTTAGCCATTTTACAAACTGAGCACATAACATTCTGCATTGGCAGGGCTGGAATATGTCTTTGTCTTATGCAGAGAGAGAGACTTGGTCAATAGAAAGAAAATTCTGTGTGACAGCATGATATTAATGCGTGCTTTAAGCGGGTGATTTGTGAGTGTGTGTGTGTGTGTGTGTGTGTGTGTGTGAGCAGTGAAGCGTGAAGCCGTTACTCCGGTCACCAGCCCGGTACAGAACAACGGAAGGATGCTAATTAGTAGCACAGTTTCCCTCTGCTCATACAAATACAGAGACTGTCTGGGGCAAGAGAAATAGAAAGAGAGTTAAATAGAGAGAAACATGATGGGATAATGGGAAGGAAGAGATAAATAAATGTATTGATGAGAGGCAGAATGACAAGAAGAGAAAGAGAGGAAGTTTGAGAGACTAAAAGCAGAGAAAATGAGATGAAGGGTTGAAAGGGGCACCCGAGGGATGGCAAAAGAAAGAGTGGGGAAAAAAAGAAAGAAAAAGAGAGGGAAAGAGTGACAGTAGTTATGTGGTGTAAGAAGTTCAGCGTTAGCCAACTCTGTTCACTTCAGCAATGCTTAATGTCTCATTTTGTAAAGCACTCCGCATGTTTTTGGTTTTTCCGCTTAATTCACTAAAATACAGTGGAGACTGTGGGAGAAAATGCTCATGAAGGGATCATGAATCAAAGGTCCGGAGCAAAGTTTCAAATCCTTAACCTCAAAAGTTAATGACATGCATCTAATTCCAATGAGCCCAAACAAAGCCATCAGAGAGCGGTTTCATACACTCATAAGCAGCGGTTTGTGAAAGGAAAAAGGATGATCAAGCCTTAATTTTTAGCGTCAATGTGTTGTTTTCTGGTAGTGCAATTTTTTTAAATTATTTGTTTGCCCAAACTTTTTTCCCACTTGACAACTTATGTTTTTTGTCCACATACCTCACGGGAAAAAATTGTTAGTTACAACTAAATTTTCTCCATTTTAGCCAATTTGCAAATCTTGTTTGCCTCGTTTACCTTTTGTTTTCTTCTGATTTTCTGATTTTATCTTTCCTATGAGCTTAATTATCCCACTAAGGGAAACATGCATCAACAGAAAAGTACGTTTTCGTCAAAATGACTGATACTGACAGACTCCGCCCGTGGAAATATGACAATTAGAAGTGAAATCCAAAGTGAAAGACGTAGATCTATGTCGAGCCCCCAGAAACAGCGATGTGCTGTGAGGTGAATTTTCCCCTTGCACAATCAATAGAAGTGGAGCGGCAGTAAAACAGTACATTTGTGAAAAAAAGATTGCTGCATTATAGGGCTAGATCAATGTTTTTAAAGTCTGACCAAATTGTGTCTTTACACATATATAGATAGATAGATGTACTCTATTGATCCCAAATTGGGAAATTCTTGAAAGTACCAAAGTACCAAATCCTGAAACTGATTTTATTATCTGTAGCGGGCCTCTGATCAATATAATCCTTAAACCACATAGCCATATGTAAACAAGTTGAAGCAGAGTTTTTATTTTGATTTCACTTATTTAGCTTTCACACAATAAAAAATTATTTACAAACAAAAAAAATAACTTAAAAGTCCAGATGACGCATTATGATTATTTTGTCCCATTCATACGATGGCAGCCATATGCAACAGGAGTCAACAGAAAGTCAATTGGCTCGGCCAGAGGAAGTATACAGTTTCTCTTAATACATCCATACATTGATTTTCTGGTTAAATTAACTGATGAAAATTTACAGTAGATATATGATCATTTATGTGTACCAGTAGACATTTGTGAAAACATTGAACCACTACCAACAAGAAGATGGGCGAAAAGGGTAAAGCAATCAAAAACTCTTCTACCACATTGTTTTTAAGGTGCTGGAAATCAGATTAATCTATGTGTGTGGCTCTTACAATGTTGTCCTTTTCTTTGTTTTACTTTTCCTTCTCTCTGTATCTTTACGTCTTATATACAATATGCATGCTGCGTCTCTTTATTCATTTAGTGGATATGTAGTCTCGCATTGCCAGACCTATCTCCACAGGCAGCGCTGTGGAGTAAGGTCTGGCTGTACCAAACATACATTCTGGGATAGGAGGAAAAAAACAACTGGGTTATTTGCATATTTTTAAACCAATCACAATCGTCTTGGGCAGCGCTCCGGACGTAGCGATGGTGGCTCTGCAAAAAGTGTTGCCAACTTAGCAACTTTGTCGCTAGATTTAGCAACTTTTCTGACCCCTTCAGCGACTTTTTTTCAAAAAAGCGACTAGCGTCAAATCTAGCGACTTTTTGTGGCGTTATTGGAGACTTTTTCTTACTCTTTTCAATGAGCAGCGGGTGCTTCCGTGGGCCCCTCCTCCATCTGAAAGCACTCACAGGCGGCCCAGTCCTCGCACAGCAGTCCCTCCCAGCATGCGGGAAGTCCCGCTGGCTTTTCCCGCCCAAAATGTAAAATGTAAACAAACAAAAATAAATCATAAATTCTGTATTGAATTTATGATTTTGGCTGTTTGGTTGACTCACAGGGTCATGACCCATGTTTACTGTAAGTTACATGATACCCATTGCATAAATTGTTCACAACTTTCTTTTTAACAACACAACCATAGATAAGTAGTATACAGGGATACAATAAGTCATAAGCTTGACATCAATTATTGAGCACATATGTAATTTATTAACAAGCATGTTGTCATTGTTGTGATTTTATGGGAAGACAGGGAGGCTTGCCACTCCTAACAATTTAATAATTAATTTGTCCCCCTTAATTTACCTTATTACCTGTGTTCAGGCTCAATGAGAAACAGAGAAGCAGAGAGACAGCATTATGTGGTTCACATGTCACATTCATTCACACTTTTGACAAACAGCAACAAAACAGATGTAAGAAACATATCAGGCATTGCTGTGTCTGTAAAAAATATAGTCTGCTTCTCCTCTAATTACATTTTTACAGCCAGCTTTGTTAGCGTTTACAGGCTAGCTAGCTCTAGGCTCCCATCAGCTAACGTTAGCTAGCTTCCATCAGCACTCAAGTGAAAAAAACGTGAAAGAACTGCTTGCACACACAGTTGTTTGAATACTGTTGGTAGCTAACAATAGCATGAACACAAGCAACCACATTACAACATATAATAGTACACAACTTTCTAGCTAACACACTGGAAGCTAAAAGTTTAATGTTGTGGTGTTAAGTAAACAAAGTGTGTTGTTAAAAAGGCAATTGCAAGCCTTGGGGCAGTTGACCCAACAGCCTACAACTAGCTAACATATTTCAACAAAATGGAGAACTTTTTAATATGTTTTAGGAACGTTGAAATGAGCCTGAGAGCCTTTACCCCTTTAAATAGACTACCTCATGGAGTTTATAGAGTTAGCTAGCTAGTTCTGTGGGTAATGTGTTAGCAGCTTTTGTTGGTGCCTGCGTGTAACATTGTTTACATGCAGGCTTTTTGGTACCTAAGGTTTGCCATGCCCATTGGCTCTTAACGGGAAGTGATGAATTTTGTTACCATTAGTATTGATAAAATGGTATTTTTGGCACTGGTATTTCCTGGACATATGTTGAATCTAATGTACATTGTGGCAACCACTTAGCTTGCTATTACCAAATGTTAATGCTTCCGCTGCTACACCCCTGCATGTAAGGCCTGTTGGTTTTGATAACAACAAGATCCAAGTGCAGGCGGATGAAATGGATTTTCTCCACAGAGAAGGCAGGCTTACTCTCTTTTGACAGGCTGCTCGCTCCTGTGCCTCCCCCGGGCATGGCCAGCAGGGAGAAAACCTCTGGGCAGACCCAGGAAACTCTGGAGGGATTTAATTTCCCTGACTGCCAGGGGCCATCTGGGGATCTCCCAGGAGGAGCTGGAGTTAGTGGCTGTGAAAAAGAGCTGTGCTGCTCTGCTGCAGCCATCGATCTAACACAAAACTGAAAATAGTTTCAAAGCAGCTTTATTTTCTTCTGTCCCTTGGAGGCTAAAGGGGACTATGTGAGAGAGATGTTCAATAATCCAACTTCTGATGAAAAAAGGGAAATGAGATACAAATAGGAGGATGGAGAACATATCTAAAAGGTAGACAGGGAATTAAGAAAACACATTTCTCTGAAGCTGTGTTCATACAATGACACTTACTGACATTCACACATCACCCTGTGTATGTGTCTGTGTGTTTAGCAAACAAGCACCTACTTTTACAATGTGATGAAGAGTGTAAAATTGAGAGCAGACTGTTGAACTCAGATGATCCCTAGTCTATCAGGAAAAAAAATTAAACCGCAATCCTGCAATATGCTGCAATAACTGATAAGTGATGTTTTCCCCTCCAGAGCAACTACCATCAATGTGCATTTGAACAAGGCACTTAACACATAAACTGATCCGGCTGAACAGACACTAACACCAGAAGATTGGCAACTCTCAGGTATGAATATGCCATTACTGATTGACCATGATGCTCAGCAGATATGTAAAGAGATACACCATTAAAACATATTTTATTAAAGAAGGGATGTTTTTTTTTAAAAGCTTTGGAGAATTAATCTTAAACATTAAAATATATTTGTTTACAAATGTATCTACTTAAATATAAAATAAATATAATATAAATAAAACATTAAACATGCCCAAAGTTTGTCTCTGGTGGGTTTCCAACTGACAGGAAAACTGATCTTTTAATTAGCTTGGGTCCCAGACTGAGACACTGAATTACTCAGTTTGGTTTTCAGGCATTACAATATTTATGAACTTTCCACTGTTCATTATACGCTGACACACTGCTGAGGACAATGCAATTTTTGACATTTGCAGGACAATTTCCCAAATTAATTCAATTAATTTAAAGGACACTTACAATGAGAAGTGAAATTATTGTATTGCTTATGGAGTTATATTACCATCTTTATTCAAGAGCGCATTATTTCAATTTGAGACCATTTCTCAATGATATTACGTTCAGATTTCTTGCTCTCACACACAAATAGTCACTGCTCGCGCTTTGATTTGCTCTGCTTGTGCTCAAACTTTCTGCTTGGACTCAGATATGTTGTTGTTTGGACAGATTTCCTGCTCTCAGCTTTGAACCTTCTCCTCGCATTCAGGCTGATTCTGCTCGCTTGCAAATGTTCTGCTCTCGGATTTCTCCTGCATGCTCGGATTTGTTTGTGTTATAACCCTATCAAAATTCTACAACCAATAGAATGCCAGCTGTAGTGCTGACCAATGAAATGATCCCTGCCCCGTTGAGGGTGCGTTCACTTTACGTTAGAACGTCTGTTGACGGCGGCTGCTCTGTAACCAAGTTTATTTACCCCCGTGCCATCCATTGCTTTATTATAAGTATATGTCAACAATGTGCACAGAATGGTAGACGCACTTTCACCTGCACCCATCAGGAAACGGGAGAAAGCTTTGAAGTGGGACGTATGAAGTTATGTCCACAACTACGAGGGTGAGTAACATAACTTAAGCACCTAGCTAGCTAGCATATGGCGCTAGCATATAGCCTAGCTTGATGTCCATAAACAAATAGATTTTCTTGATTGTTTAGCTAGATTGAACGACATATGACGGACAGTATGTTTATATGTGTTGACCCCACTTTGTATTTTTTCCTCGTTTGGTTAACCTTGTTCCTGGGGATTTGGCTAATTTCATGTTAGAGCCAGTAGTAAAAACTAAACTGTAATATAACTGAAAGAACAAAAGAAACTGGATTGTTGGTGTCAGTTTCTGCATCACTGTTGTGTGTTGTTCATCAGAATTTAGTCTTCATTCCTTCATATAACATTAGTCTGAAAATGAGGAATTCATATCAGTCTGTTAAGTACAATTTAACCACTACAATAAAACAGATCTAGAAATGATATGCTTTATTTGCAACTTAAATATTGGTTATTTTTTTAATTAATACAAAGCAAACTGAGCAGAAAAGAACAAGTATTTTTGTTTGTTTGTTTCTCTTCTTCCAGGTGTGACTGAAGTATTCCTGTTGAGCTGCATCATAGCTGCACTGTGTGCATGGACCAGTGTTGTTCCAGTCAGTACATTACTCACCTGTGTGCAGAGGACAGGCAGCAGTGGCACAAACCAAGAAGGTTGGCAAGTCTGATAATAATGTAATTGTAAAAAAAAATAATAATAATGTAATAGTAAAATCATGTTACATACACTTATCATTTATGTTTTTTGCTTAAATTCACAGGGTGCACAACCAGGCCTGGGAGAGAAAATGACTGCTGTCCACAAAACCAAATCAGAGAAGGTAAGGTAAGATAGTAATGATGTTAAAGAAAGCTATGTACAGCTAATATATTATGTGTTGATGTCTATGAATTTGTCTTTAATAGGAGCACACTATACAAAGACAACAGTGGAGAGTTGCTGGATCTGTCTGTCCTCAAGGTGCCAGAGATCTACAAGGACTTCACACGTTTCTACACCATCACCTGCATAATCCAAGTGATAAAAGAGAGAACTATTGTGTTCTCTGTTTACATGAATAGGTGCCTGTAATGTCTGCCAATATTTTCAATCAATTCAATAAATGTTGATAAGTATCACTGATATGTCTTAAATCATTGTAGTTTTTCAGAGCAATAAGCGAGATTATTAAAACCATGTTCATATTTGAGACAAATTAAAACCCTGGTCAAGGCAAATTGGTTTTTCATTTTCTATAACATTTATAAAAATAAAACAGTACAATTAAATTGACCAGAGCTGACACTTGGTAAATGGCTTTAATTTACCTTGTCAAAACAATGAGTAATTCATAACAAATTGCACAATATTTGACACAAAACCTTAAAATGTATGGTTCATACTACGGTGAAACAGTCCAATTTGCCTGTAAGATTTACTGTAGCAGGAACATTGATATTGGCAAACAGATGACCCAGGTTCAGGTGAGTTTGCCAGCAGGGTTATGAATAAAGATAAGATAAGCCTAGTGTTCACAAGAGGGATGATTCAGGTATTGCAACACATATTAAGAATAATTCAATTAAATAGGAGGTTTATACAACTAATAGACGATAAATGAACTATACAAGAGCAATTAAGGTAAAGTTATGAGGTAGTGGCAAGCTAAAGTGACGTATAATCAATAGCCTGGAGTCATGTCAACAGTGTACACCAGAATAATATATACTGTGATTAAGTAATGATACTTACTGTTGTCTGTACTAATATAACAAAACAAAAAAATAATATAGTGTATGCAGTATGGAGAACAACCAAGTCCCATATGAACCCAAGAGACATTTTCAGACTAATGTTATATGAAGGAATGAAGACTTCTGATGAACAACACACAACAGTGATGCAGAAACTGACACCAACAATCCAGTTTCTTGTGTTCTTTCAGTTATATTACAGTTTACTTTTTACTACTGGCTCTAACATGAAATTAGCCAAATCCCCAGGAACATGTGGGGTCATCACATATACACATACTGTCCGTCATGTGTCGTTCAATCTAGCTAAACAATCAAGAAAATCTATTTGTTTATGGACATCAAGCTAGGCTATATGCTAGCGCCATATGCTAGTTAGCTAGGTGCTTAAGTTATGTTACTCACCCTCGTAGTTGTGGACATAACTTCATACGTCCCACTTCAAAGCTTTCTCCCGTTTCCTGATGGGTGCAGGTGAAAGTGCGTCTACCATTCTGTGCACATTGTTGACATATACTTATAATAAAGCAATGGACGGCACAGGGGTAAATAAACTTGGTTACAGAGCAGCCGCCCTCAACAGACGTTCTAACGTAAAGTGAACGCACCCTCAACGGGGCAGGGATCATTTCATTGGTGAACACTACAGCTGGCATTCTATTGGTTGTTGAATTTTGATAGGGTTATAACACAAACAAATCCGAGCGCGCAGGAGAAATCCGAGAGCAGAACATTTGCAAGCGAGCAGAATCAGCCTGAATGCGAGGAGAAGGTTCAAAGCTGAGAGCAGGAAATCTGTCCAAACAACAACATATCTGAGTCCAAGCAGAAAGTTTGAGCACAAGCAGAGCAAATCAAAGCACGAGCAGTGACTATTTGTGTGTGAGAGCAAGAAATCTGAACGTAATATCACTGAGAAATGCTCTTAAATTGAAATAATGCACTCTTGAATAAAGATAGTAATATAACTCCATAATTGCTGTAACTGCAAAAATACCCACTTTTAGTTTATGAAAGTCTTCTACCAATAGAGGGCAGCAGAAGGGCACCCACTCTTGAGTGGATCCTTACTGAATCCTTACTGAAAAGTGTTTTCACTTCACTGCTGCAGTGTCACTAAGTCACTAAGAATAGTTGCAGGATGAGCAGAAACTTTTAACAGTGGTCATTGGCAAATAATCTGGAAACTCAACTCTGTAATCTTACCAGTCACCTTAAATGTTTGAAAGGCATTTTCCTACACAATAGAAGATAAATGAATGACATTTTGGAGTGCTCTATCAGACATGCATTAATCAGTGAAGTTAACACAGAGTCTGGATGATGCATTGGACTATTTGGAGATATGGCTCATAAAATATAGGCTATGGTTTAAAACCAACTATATGATCACAAAGTAAATAGTTAAGATGATATATGGACCATGATAAAAGAGGACAAGTTGCTGGGAAATGAGCTAAAATATGCACACTGCTGCCACAGACTGAGAGTTTGGAGTTTTATTCGTCTGTGTGGGAAAGTATCCCAGTGTATACAGCAGAGAATGTTTCTGCGGGGAAGATAAGGGATGAGTGAAAGTTTGAAGAGTTTCTGGTGACATCAACATAGAGTTTGAGAGAGAGAGAGAGAGAGAGAGAGAGAGAGAGAGAGAGAGAGAGAGAGAGAGAGAGAGAGAGAGAGAGAGAGAGAGAGAGAGAGAGAGAGAGAGAGAGAGGATTTTGGGGGAAACCTAGGTACACATCGGTGTGCCTCTCTTATTCTCACAACCTCCAGGCGTCCCATTCTGTGTTGCGCCTCTGCTCTCAACTTCTCTTTTTAATACTGATTACAACTGCTCAGCAACTCTCACTTTTTATTCCCTGGCAGCGGAGAGATGTTCCCTGGAAGGAGGTTACACCCCAGCTGAACATTTTTACCTTGGACAGTTTAGGAGTCAGGCTGATAACTTCTCGGAGAGTTTATGAATGAGGAGCATTTGGTGGAGACTTTTACGCATCGAGTTGAGTGACGTCCGTTGAGATGCTGAAACTTTTTATTTGCAAGTGTCACGTCCAAATCCTCATTTCGTCCCTTTTCTTCAATGGCAAGAGAGCGTTTTAAATAGATTATGACTGATCGTCTCTCTTGAGAGAAACTTTGGTGAACTTCAGCAACAGCGAACTTGATTTGATTTCGGCTCCCATTACTTCTTCTTCTTCTTTTTATTATTATTATTATTATTATTATTATTCTACCACACAGTCTAACGGCCGCTCGACCTTTTTCGGGATCCTTACTTCCACAACGTCTACTCCCCCCCCTCCCCCCACCCCCCCTCGGATTTTCAATTAACTTCGGGTTGGAAGTAACTTAAGTGGATAACATGCCTCCGATCGGACCGGAGAAGCGATCTGCGCTCTGCCGGGGTTTGGCTCTGGTTTTTGCGCTTCTGGTGTGCGCTGCTTCGGTGACTGGATGCCCGCACAAGTGCAGCTGCTCCGGGTCGCATGTGGACTGCCAGGGTCTGGGTTTGAAGACTGTGCCTAAAGGAATACCGAGGAATGCCGAGCGCCTGTAAGTGGAATTTCCTGAAAGTTTTAGTATTGTCTGTCATCATCTTTCCTAAATAGCATAAAGTGCCCCGTGGCCTGCTGCGCGTCTCTTACTTGGCTTTACTCTCATAATCCTATAATATTCATGTGGTAGTTACAGCAGAGGATTTTGTAACATAAAAGCATACTGTGCATGACAGACTTCAACATGCCATGTAGGACTCAGGAGTTATCAGAGAGGAAGGAGGTAGCTTAAAACCTGAAATCACTATTGATTGGACACCTCAGACTTTATACATGTTTTACTTAATGAAAACTTTATGCATACTCATTTTATTAACCATGAATTACAAAAAATCGGCTTAATCTTTCTACAAAAGTCAATATAGAGTTTTTTTTTTTAAACCAGCCATGTAAGCCCAAAAAGGCTAATAAATGGGAAAATATCCCACTTTTACTATATACTTATTAAAAAAAACAAAGGGTAGTTTCCTGGGAAAAGATACAAGTATACCTCCTGCTGAAAACATTGCAATCCCTTTGGTTATACACATAATAGATGGTGCACATGCAACTGCCCTAAAATTCTCCAGTGACCCCAGTGAATGGAGGCCGTTAAGAAAACAATCCTAAAGCAGCTTTAGAGCGAGTAATTAGTTTTTTAAACAGGTCAAAATGTAAGGTGAGAAGACGCAGTGAGCTCCTTAAATGTTTTTATTTTTCAAACTCCTTTCGCAGTGAGACTTTCTAAACTTTTTCAAAGTTTCATAGAGCTGGGCTAGAGCCTCTTTGTGATTTAACTCTTAAAATGTAACTCTTTCAGAGCTTTATTTTATTCAAACCTGGTGACAGTTAGTTTTCAAATGATATTCATTCCTAAGGCAGAGACAGACCCCTGACAGCCTCTGCTGCCACCTCTAGCCAGATCTTGACACATGTACACCCCCGCAGCCACACACATGCATTCACAAACACACACCTATGCTGTTAAGGTATGGAAGTGATTATGCATGATAACGGAGCAGACAAAAGCCCCGCAGGGGATCAACAACAGACCAAACCCTGAGACAACAAACACAATCAGTAGGCTGCAGAGGGAAGTGGGGGGCCGTGTTTGCTGATGCGTGTGTGTGGATGTGGGGGGTACTGGTGGATATGAACATATGATTAGCATGTGTGCGAGCATTTTTACTTTTGAATGTGTTTGTTTAGATATGTTTGTGTATTTGTGTCTGCATGTTTGCACTGGCTAGTGTGATTGTGTGTGTGTGAGTGTGAACAACGAACCCCATACCTCTCCCATCCCACAGGACTGTTGTGACCTCCCAGGACCTGTTGGCTTTTACACAGCAATCCCCCGAAGAAATTTACACCCAAGAAAAATAAATAATTAGAGCGGGCTGTGATGGGGAGGTGGGATAAGGGGGTCCCTTGCCTTTTGCTGGGGTCCCCGGGGTGGAATATTTTGGGTAGCAGCGCCCCTCCCTCCCCTTTTAAGCCAGAAACTATGTGTTTATGTTTCCCTGATTTATCCAGGTCAGTGTTTCAGCTGTGACTTTGGCCCAGAGTTGCTCTTTTCCTCCCTCTTTCTCTGTCTGCCTGCCTTCATCTTTCTCTCTCTCTCTGCAGATATATTTTAGGGAGTCTGAGAGGGGAAACATTAAAATGGATGAGATTCCAGTTCTAAAGGTTACGGCAGATGGGAAACTTTTAAGGAAAGAGAGATGAGTGTTATTGCCCTGGGCAGGGATTTGGTTTTGACAACTGGGATGAGGTCCATGTGGACAACAGATTCTAGCAACAAAAGTGCCAAGTTTGTTAAGTTATGAGTAAAAAAATGCTCATTTGCATCAAAGTAAAGTTCTCACAATTCTGGAATTGATTTGTGATATTTCCTTAACTTTACCATCCAGTAGTTTAGAAATACTGAATATCCACATGATGATGAAATGGTTTTATAAGATCCTGTCAAATGTCACATATTTTAAACTGTTAATTATATGTAGTAGCCAGTAGGGCGCAAAGACCGATAGAAACCACTGCAATGGAGCTAAAAGTTCCTTCAGAATTTTCATAAACTCATAATTTTGTAATCACTAATAAGTTATACATGTAATGCTAATGCAACTCTGTTTGGGTTTGTTCATCACAAATGGAATACAGGACAGGACACTGATGCATTTTACCTCTTGAAAGTAAAAATTCACTTCACATTTAACCCTTTAAAACAGTCTAATAACGATCCACCTTGCATTTCTGTTTCGATTTTGTCGTTTGGCATTATAAAGTATTGGTTGATCCACAAACTAAAATGGCCAATGTTTCTTTACAGACTCACCGCTTTGCAGAAATGTTCAAGTTACATGAGAAGAATTCCTTAGAGAAGAGGGGATACAGTTCTCTCAACCAGTAGTGGTCTAACCACACCAGAATACTGTGCAACAAGACCACAAGACATGTGGCGTTTGAGTAAGGGACATGACTCTCACCTTATCTTGAGTGGAAAATCTTTTTTAGCTACTACTCTACTGTTCCCTTTATCGCTCTTTCTCAAGCCACATGTACCAAATAAAACAAATTCAGACTATCTGTAGGTTACTGAAAACTAATGTAGAAAATCACTGTTAAGTGAAGAAGTACATGACATAGATTGAGGGAAATCGGGCACAATTAAAAAGTGAAGTACAAAGCTGATGAATGATGAAATAACTTAAGGATATACTGATATATAACACTGAAAACAATATTTACTTTAAAGGTACATGGCAGCCTAGAAAGTCAAAATGGAAAATGGTTGGCACTGTAAAGTTCTAAGAATCACCAGTGTGAACTGAAGTTAGTCCCTACTTACTCCCTTTATTACACAGTATATAGTCTGGATCAATGGAGGTTCATTTTCAGGATAATTGCCCTCACCTTCCGCTCTCTGTGTGTTGCCGTTCTCAAACTCTGTTCGCTTCAGGAAATGACAACAAACTTTTAGCTAGCCAACTACACGCTGAAAAAATTGGATCGTGCAATAAGGCAGGCCTGCCTGGTTCTTTCGGGGAATGATTGTAAAGATTAACAAAGAATATGCTTATGGCATTTACTATCTAACTGGGACGTTTTAGGGCCGATTTGTGGGGATTGCTATGGACGCAGTAGAGCAAATTACATTTAACCATGTATCCAGCTAATTGAAATAGCTCATGTTACTGTATTGTGTGAACAGTTAACTTGATTTTATATGGAATGTGGCATTTTCTTTTGCGGGGTGCAAATGTTACACCAAAACAAGTTCCTTCCCCGGTAACATTTTGCCGATCTGCTGTCGCCGTGCTGGAGCTTAGCGCCTTAACAACCTAGAGTGTTTTCTTTCTCCTATTCCAGAATGTTTTTGTGGTGTAGCCAGACCTTACTCCAGAGATACTCTGGAGATAGGTCTGCAATGCGAGACTACACAGCATATAACTTTGAATCCAGCTCACTTTCACTACCTCCAGAAGTAAAGGGTGAGAGCAACAGTCAAAGCCAGAGTCCACCTGTCATAACTACACAATAAATCTTTTTAAAAGCCCGTTTTCTTCACTATTGTAAACAGAGCATTTGGAAAGGTTAACGAGAAAAAAACAGTGGTGGCCTCAACTGTTCACTCAACACACACACACATGCACTCACAGGCAGCCTCACAGATTACCTCAGGCCAGTCAATTCCGTAATGTCCTCCTTGGGAAGCCACTTGAGACCTCATTTGCATCTAATTTGAGTGGAGGGTTTTGGGGGAGGCTTAACAGGCTTAACGAGGCTGGGTAAAATGAATTGGAAAACAGGGACAGCTTTTCTCTCCGGGGTCCAATTCACACCTGCCCTACAGGGACCGCATACACACACAGACACGCACGCACGCATGCACGCACGCACACACACACACACACACACACACACACACACACACACACACACACCCTGGAGTGTTGATTTTTAAAGCTGCAAATTCGCCCCAACTGCTGTGACATGAGGGGAAATTGAACGCTTTAAATTGGTTGAGTTGCAATCAGGAAAGTGTGTGTGTGATTACACGTCTATACTTTCGTCTTTGCTCATTTAAATCCTCTTATATGCGTGTAGTATGTACGGTCACATCTGTGTGTGTGTTCTGTATGTCAAACTATGTATGTAATATGTGTGTGTTAATGTGCGTGTTTGCAGTTGAATGAGTTCACTGCTGGAAGCTGCAAGCTGCCTGAGCCAACTTTGCACAAACTAAGTCCGATTTTAACTGCCTATTTTACTTTTCCCTCGCTAACGGCGCTTTGAGGAAGTTTTGGCAAGTTTTTTACAAGCAACACCTTCTCTACTTTCTCTAGCCTCGACTGGCACAAGACAGAGGTCTTTCTTTTCATTTCCCTTCCCAGCTCTTCATCTTTACCCCAACTTTGTTTCTCTTTCCGACATCTCTCGCTCTCTCTTCCCATCCCTCTACTTTCTATTTTTCTCCTTCATGTTAACTTCCTCTGTTTCTTTTTCTCCCTACCTCTCTCTACACGTCTCTCACTGACATCCACCTCCCAGTTTAATACACACACCTTTAGTTTGCCAGAAGCATCTCTCCAGTAGAGTGTTCACAGCTCCCATTTCCCCTCAGCATGCCAACCTACCCACAGCGCACAACAATAAGATCCTGCCGCTGTGTGTGTGTGTGTGTGTGTGTGTGTGTGTGTGTGTGTGTGTGTGTGTGTGTGTGTGTGCATGCAAGCATCAGTGAGTGTGTGTGTTTCTGTGTGTAGAATGAACACACACGTTCCAGCCTCTGCTTCTGGCTCTTATCAAAGCTTGGTGTTGATTGGTCATTGGACGCTGTAACCACCATACCCTCAGCTATGAAACGACATTCAATGGTGGGACAGGAATCTTTGTGTGTGTGTGTGTGTGTGTGTGTGTGTGTGTGTGTGTGTGTGTGTGTGTGTGTGAGAGAGACAGTTCCTGTCCCCCAAAGTTAGAATAATCTGATTGGATCAAGAACAATCTGTAATCACTGGTGTAGTACTGAGGTGTTGGCTCAGCTCCTTTCAGTTGTGGCCCGAGTATTCCCCTGATGTCACTGCAAATAATATTGTGTTGCGTTAGCTGGCTGCTGACACAAATAAGTCTAAGTCTGATAAGTCAAAGTTCATGCATTTCCATGAATCTCTTCTAACCATGCTGTGTTGGTACTTTGCCAACTTTTTTGGAAACCAGGGAGCTAAATAGCGATGTATTTTGTTTGTGCAGTATTGTGCACTACTTTGAGGGAAGCTTAAGTCAGCACACATGCTTTGGTAACTTCAATAAAAGCCATCTTTCAATGAAGAGCGTTCTTTACTGTTATCATGGGTATGATGGTGATGTAATAAATCTGAGGAGCAGCCGAGTGTTATTGCTATAGCAGACAAGTCTAAACTAAGAAGCAAAAACCACAATGAGCTTGCTGTTCTTCAACAGCCTCTTAATGTCATGCCTATCATCTGTGGCCATCTCGTGGTAACCATTTTGTGCCCTTCCAACTATGTTTGATTCAGTTATGGTATGCTAAATGGCACAAGTGAGGGTAACCAATATTTAGTCTGCAGTTCTAGGTCAGTGGGTGATATTCTCTTCCCCAAGTTTCTCCAGCATGCGGGCAGTTGACCTTTCTATATAATGACTTTCAGTCTGCCAAGGAGGCAGCCAGCTGGCACTGACAGTGGGCACTGCCCTTCTGGGAAAACAGAGCATGCTGGCAGCGTTTAAACATACACACATACGCTGTATTCACATGTAGGCCTACTTTACACATGAAAAATATACACAGGCAAAGAGGTGCACACACTACTGGCACACTTACAGGCAAATAAATGCAGACATATGAATGCACACTTTGCATCAATGTATTGCACTTGTGAGGACCCTCACTGACCTAATGCATTCCTCGACCCTATCCTAACCTTTACCATCACAACTGCCAACCTCAACCCAAGCTAATTCTAAACTTAACCCTTAAAGTAAAAGTATGGTTTATTACAACTTGAGTCTTATTTTTATCCTTTTGGCCATTGTTTTTTTTCTATTGTACTCATAACATTTATATGCTAAGATCTGAAAAATTTGCTACCAAAAAGCCTGTGAAATTTGAAGACAGAAGATCTGACAGGTTGTAAACAAGACAACAGTTAAAAAGATGATCTAACCCACTTTATATGGAGGATAAGCTTGAAGCTAGCACACATGAAATCCCTCTTTGCACAGAAAAAAAACTGACTGTGATGAAAACTGAAAGTATGGTGGGTCAAAGATGGACCACAAAGAAGGTCCCTTAACTGTGATTGATGTTCACACTGAACAATTATTTCACAGTTTGCCTAAATTTTGTCTTCAAAGTAAGTTTTGCTAACCTGGGGTTGGTTTAAATCTGTATGAACGTCTGACGGCTTTTGGTCTTGACGTTTTTTTTACTTTGTGTTAACAACCCAGGTTGTATAAAACTAGAATTTCTTTTTACCCTCCTTAACCAACACTTATAGTATAGTATAGTGCAAACCAGACAAATGTCCTCAATCTCCAAAAATATCCTTACTACTTACAGTCTAAAAATGGGTCCCCACAAAGATGGTACAAGAAAACACACACATGCATAGTCACATGAAAAAGGTACATTTATATTTCAAATGAAAATACATACAAAGGAGAATTAACGCATGCAGCCAGCGATACATGCACACTTATTATTAGGTGCAACACACACACGCACGCACGCACACACACACACACACACACACACACACACACACACATATTTGGGTAGGTTTGTGGCACTATCTTTGTGGGGACCCGTCTTTGACATAATGCATTCCCTAGCCCCTTACCCTAACCTTAACCATCACAACTAAATGCCTAACCTTAACCCCTACCCTCACCCTAACCATAACCTAATTCTATCCCTAATCCTAAAACCAAGTCTTAACCCTCAAACAGCCCTTTAAACTTGTTGGGTCCAGCATTTTGGCCCCACAAAGCTGTCGGGACCCCACAAGTATACTGGACTCCCGGTTTTTGGACCCCACGAATATAGTTAAACAAGCCCACACACACACACACACACATACACACACACACACACACACACACACACACACACACACACACACACACACACATATACAGTACCATGTCATGCTATGTCAAACTTTGATATATAACGAGAGAGAGAGAGCGCGAGACTGTGTCACATAGAAACTATCCGAGTCACGAATGACCTTCTGTGACTTTCTGTCTTCAGACCAGAGGACTTAAGAGTGTGTGTCATACTATAATGCCAGTCTGGGTTTGTGTGTGTGTAAATGTGCGTGCAGTACACTTGGAGTCGTTTGATGTTAACAGGCTATGCCACTGTTTTGTTAGGCCACTGTCACCAAAGCAACATATTATATCCCTTCTGCAGGGACTTTCTTTTTCTCAGTGTGTGTTTTCTGTGTTCCTCTCTTATATATGTGTGTGTATGTGTGTGTTTTTGTGTACATATTTGTGTGGCTGCCATATGTGTTTACACTATGACAGTGTGGCTTGCACCATCATTTTTCCTTTACGATCGGATGTTCAGCTAAGCTCAAAGTGACAGTCACTGCACTTTGCATGTGTGTGTTTCTCCATCCCTCTGTCTCTCTCAAACTTTGTCTCTATCATTCACTTTCTCTCTCAGTCTCTTGTCCATCTTAACCTCTCTCATTCTCTTATCCTCTCGTTCACTCTTGTTTTTTCAGACTTGGCCTCTGTTGAGGAAGCAGCAGCCCTTGTTCTTGTCAAGTGGCCTCTCAACGGCCAAATTACCCTTCTACCCCAACCCTATTCACTTACAGTACAGCAGTAGTAAATCTAGACAAAAGCAATGCAGCCCTATAAACTTCAGCAAAGAAAAGAGCTAACCAAATACAGCGCTGTTTTATAGCCCTTTTGGCTCGTGACTCCAAAAGAAAGGGATGCTTGCAGGCGTCTCCCTAATGTGGTCAAGCCAGCATGGTTACACCAAACAATGAGTTTCGTTAGGTTGAGTGGTATAGGCATTGAGTAGAGACTAGGAGGGAGAGAGAAAGAAATTGCTGCATTAACAAGTCATTTGAAAGACAGAGACATAAGCAGGAGAAAAATAGGAGTGATAGACGGATGATGATGGATTTAAAGCTAAAAGATGAATAAAAGAGTAGGAAAAACATATCTGCAAAGAGTGAAAAGAAAAAAGTGAGGTAGAAAATCAAACAGAATACTAACATGAGAATAAAATTGAGACCGAGAACTAAAGGGCAGATGAGATGGAGGGAGCTGTATTGCGCATCATTCAGACAGGATTCCCCTTTATGAAGTGTACGTGAGTAGCCTTTAGTCTGCTGTAGGGAGAATATTTTACTGACTAATGGCATCTTAATCATCAGAGTCTCTGCTCCTCTTCCTCCCTCCTCTCCTCTCCTTTTTTCCTGGGAAGGACGTTCTCCCACCTTTGTGTTTAGTTTTTCTGTTGGCATTCTAGACCTTGCAAACATCCAGTATAAGACAAAGCTTATTTGTACAAAAAGAGAAAGTTTTATTTGTTTACCCATGACAAATGAGTGGTGAGGAACATCGGCCAGATAAAATGTTAAATGTCAAGTGTCAGAATGTTTCTGAGAAGCATGCATAGCCTACACGAGAAACAATCTCCCAACAGTGGGATCAGTGTCTTGCTGCAGTGGCTGTAAACCCATCACACCAGGCAAACCTTTGTCTTCTATGCAGATAGCCCTCAGTGGTGTTAGCAATTGTTTGCTTTTGCTGTGTAAATTCTGAATATGATGGCTGTCTGTGAACATGCGTGCTTTTTTATACAGGTCGGTAGGTAGCCAAGCTTAAGTAATTTGGTTGCTTTTAATTCAAGTGAGTTGATGTAAAGACTGTAGGTGTTTTGGTTTTTAAGGCAGTGCCACATTATTTATGTTTCGAAAACTATTTTGGATTTATGGATACTGTGTCTATAAAATATTGGTGTCAGCCTTTAATAACCTGTCATATGTGATTTTAAAAAGTATTTGCTTTGGATTAAAGCATCAGCTAAATGACATGTAATGTAATGACATGGTGTCCTCAAAGGTAACTTTCAGCCCGGACCTCTTGAGTGTGTATGTACTCGCTTATTCTCATGTGTTCACATGCATTTTGTCGTGTGAGCGTGTGTACGATGTGAATGCCCAAAACCTCCAAGTGATGATTGCTGTGTATCCCAGAGAGCAGTGCTGTAATAGGAGAGAGTTCACTTTCTATTAGCCTCACTATGACAGAGATTCAAAACAGCAGTAAACGGTCATACAGGAGACCAAATGTTCCACAAAACCCCAAATTTCCAAAACTTGTAGATCCTTGTAAACTCTTGTAGACAATACATGGTGTGCAAACGTAGACAGGGAATCAACACGTCATTCTTTAGAATGCCTTCCATGATTACGTCTTTCAATTTCCTAATTTATGTTTTACATGTAGTAATAGAGAACCGACTCAGTCAAGTTTTGTAAACACTAGTTCTTCATAGTCAGTTTGATACTGAAATATTTTAACTGCATTTATTTTAAATGTTAATGTTTGTTCTGCCACCAGCTGTTGGTTTGAGTTCTGTTGAACATTCTGTGCTGTAGTAGCGTGTAATGCAGCGTTATGTCACACTCTGTTGTATTTCCTTTAGGAACTTCATGTTATTATCTTTCACTGATTATCTTTTACTTTTTTCTTCATGGCCATTTTTACATTACTTTTGGTCTAACTCTTGTTTATGGTATCTCTTCTTTTTCTGATTTATTAGTCACTATCATTGGACAGGAGTCACAGTTTCATAATTGCTTCCAGTAAAAAAATACAACTACTTGTCAACCTTTATTGGAAGTGTGTTTAGCTTGCTACATACAGCTTGCTACATACAGTATACAGTAATGCAACGTATTAGAAGAAGAATATGTTTATTTTGATTTAATTTAAACCATTTTCAGTTTTTTAGCTGCAAAATGTGAGTTTTGAGTGGTTTGGCTTCTAAGCTGCCTTCTCCTTCAGTCCTATTGGACAAAAGGTTTTAATGCCCCTTCCTTTTAGGCTTCATATCAAGTGAGGTTACGACTAATGATTAGATCAAAAAGTCTGAGCAGGTGTTGCTGTGAAATGGATGGATGGGAGCTGCAACAAAGTCCAATTTTGAAGCAGCTTGACGCCTGCCCCCAGCTTCTAGTGACAGACACACTGTAGAGCATGGAGCGCAGAGAAAAAGGAAGAAGGCAATTAGGATTCCTTGCGTAACTGGGAGATTTAGAGAGCGAAATTGAGCATACCTATCTTTGAGAGAGAGAAGGATGGAGAGCAAGAAAGGAGGAATTATGAAGTGAAGCAGTACAAGAGCTTTGTGGAAAATAACAGGAGATTAGGAACAGGAAGCGAGTGCATTCATAAACGAAGCGTTGGACGGAGAACAACAAAGGATGAAAGGGAAAGGATGGAGGGATGGAGAGATAAGGTGCGTTATAGAGTGAAAGACAAAGTGGAAAAAGGAAATGTCACAGTGTCAGATAGACAGAGACAGAGCAGAGAGAGGAAACTGTTAGCAGCAGTAAATCGTTATTTCTCACTGTTTGTCCCAGACAGAAAAAGAGGGTAAAGGTCAAGTAAACAAAAACAGGACAGATTAGGGGGAACAGCCAGTTAGCCGACATATTAAACATTTATCTCATGTATTTTCTTAATATGTCATGATTTACTACAGCAGCGGTCAGACAAATTTTTCATTCATTTGAGCTCCTGGGAGATTTTGTTACCTGATCTGTCATTTGTTTAACATTCCTTTCTAATAGTTATTTCTCTGTTATTTCTCAGTCTCTGTGGTGTAGCCAACCAATAAAGCCGTGCTATAAGTGACTTAGCCCCCCACACACCAAACGTGTGTGTGTGTGTGTGTGTGTGTGTGTGTGTGTGTAAAGTCAACCAGTATGCTGGCCCAAGGCAGCCAGACTGTAAGGTTCACTGGTTTCAGTGGTCTGGGGGTGAGATGTGTTGTGGAACTGTCTGAGCCTTTGTGTGTGCGTTCTATGGTACATTAATTCCCCGAACACCTGCTGTTTGCATTCTTGTCTTATCCCGTTGTCACAAACACACACACATGCGCTTTACCGCTGCCTGTAATGGAAACAAGCGGTTAGTGCTTTTGTACTAAAGCTTCTCGTTAGTTGTCTGACTGCCAGCTGGTCAGTTAAATTTAAAGCTAAGTTAAGCTTTATTGCTGGGTGGGGTGGACACCCACGCTTCAGGAGACCAGGTGCATAAAAATTGCCACCACACTACCTTTAAGTCATTCAGATCCTCTGTAGCCATTGGTTTTGGCTGAGAGTTTTTTTTTTTTTTTTCATAATTTTAAGTTACGTGCAATAACATTCTCTACAGCAGAATTATATTGTTTTGAGGTGTAATGGCAGCCTGCTGTTTCTCAGCTCTTTTTCAAACAACTCGTCTGGAATTTCTCCAGATGTTTTGTGTGAAACATAGGCCGTACTCTATGGGATTATCAGAGTCCTTATTTCAATGCACAACACCTTCACAGCTTTGTACTAACTCTTATGTTAAGGCTAATGATGGAGCATTGCGATAGTTCAGGCAGAGCACTAAAGTTGCATTTTCATTGCTGCCGATTGGCGTCAGGTGCTTGATTCATGCTTCGCAATCACTGGCTCACTCACAAGATGTGTGGCTACCACCTGATTAGTAACATCCAAACATATTCAAGTAGGTGCAAAGCTCAGCCATTACAACTTGACACGTCTCACTACTAATCTGCTGATCAGTCTTAATAGACCTTTTTCACGGCAGACATGTTGACATGTAATAGTAGGAAAAGCACAGAGGTGTATTCAAAACCATTAATGATGGCTGCATTCCACTTAGGAGAGGCCCAGGTATTGTACATGCTGACTCACTGAAACAGCTTACTGGGACACTTGATGGAATTGAGCCATCTTTAAGGTTATCAATTTCAGCTGTGCTTTTCCTACTATGACAAGTCAAAATATCTGCTGTGAAAAAGGTCCATCGCTCTTTATCCTCCACCACCATCTCCCTTTACTTATGTGCTAAGATTTGGGTAAGTTTGATTTAATTAAGATTGAATTCTCATGTTTGTGTTACAGTAATTAAGGGGGGATTAGGTCTCCCATTAGATTTATTGCTGCTATGCTGATTCTTTGAAGCTAAATCAGCTGTGTATGCCATCGTCATTTACGTTTCTTTGCTTTGTTGTAGTAGTTTATGCATATCCATTAATAACCCACAATTTTGTGACAAATAAAGAGGTGAGCCCACCATACTCATTTTACCCAGCTGTCAGTTGCAGAATAGAATTGATCCCCAAAAATGAAAATAACATATACAGGGTTGTACACACTGTAGTGGCATTGGCATTCAATAAAGTTAGTAGTAATAAACACGTGGTCTGAGAGGACAAACCATGAATTAATGCTTATTTGATTATATGACTGATGTTACAGGTTGGGTTACCTTATGATGAATGACTAGACGTCATATCCTTTACACCTTTTTGTTTCTGAATACATCCCTGAATTGGTGTTATTTTTATTTGACAATGTTATAATTTAATTTCACACCACATCTCATTTTGCTCTTTCAATGGTATTGACTTTGCCAGTTGTGAGGCGGTGAGGTAGATGCCATCGCGCTTTACCTGGCCCTGTATCCTCACTGTTTGTTTGAGTCAAGAGTGGTATCCCTGGTGAGAGCATAAGTTTCCACTGTGAACAAGAGAAAGATGGAGATAAGGATGGAGAGATTAGGGGAAAAGGCAGAGGAAAAACTAGAAGGGTAGGAAAATGTAGCCAACTGTAAACGAGTGAAAGATTGAGATTAAAGAGGAGAGATTAGGGGGAGAGAGAAAAACAGAGGAAGGCGAAGAAAAAGTGTTTAGTCAACTGTGAAACAGCAAAAGATAAGACATGAGAGATTGAGAGGGGTCATTGTCAAAGGGGGAAGATTAGAGAGAAAAAGAAAATGTGGAGAGGAAGGCTGGGAACAGGGGTATAGATGGCTGTGAAGGACTGACAGATTGACCGGAGAAAGGAGAGATGTAAAATAGATGAGGGAAAAAACGTAAAAAAAAAAAATGAAAAGATGAGAGACAGAAGAGGGGTAAGACAGTGAGGAGAAGATGGATAGAGGTGGAAAGATGTGAATTCAGATTGGATGCTGCCTCAGAGTCACTCAGAAATGAGTGAATACTTGAAATCACAAATCAACAAGGGAAAAAAACAGTTTCTTTCATCATTGAATCAGCTCTTTCCTCAAGTAGAAGTATTAGTGAATAGTGTGAATGTGTTTTTCACCATGTCAAGCTGCCTCACTTTCTAAGGAACTGGCAATTACATTGTGACAAGAACCAGCAGCATCAAGTCTGGATGATGGGGATCTATGAATACAATTAATGCAGCTAGAGATGTACGATCCACTTTTTATCAGTTCCGATCTGATTCCGATACCTGAATTTGGATATCTGCTGATTCTGATTCCAATACTGAAGCTCTTTTGGCATTACATTTGTATGGCATAGCAATTTTGCATTAAATGTAAACGTATTCCAAAGCAATTTATTCGAACTGTAGGTTAAGTAGGCTTGTGTGCCTGCGTGTGCAGGCTATGATTGCTATGGCTATGTTTTGAAAAATGTTGCTGGTCCGTTTTGGCTGAAAATAACTCTTCTTTTTCTCATATCAAGAATCCTCAAATAGAAACCTTACTTGACTGGGACCTCCTTCTGAGAACGTAATTGTTGTTGCTTATGATTTATATCAGTCTGTGCTGTAGGGGGTGGGGATCTTTGATCAGCAGTAATTTTATGTGACCTTCCATTGCATCAAATAAGATTATGAAACTCTTCATTACCCTGGAGCCCTTTCAAGGAACCCTGGTGGACTTCTGGACCACATTTTGGGCTTTGGGAAGTGCTGCCCTCGCCCACACCGGCCCTCCCTGTCTTAAGACGGGGTATGGCTCTTATTAGTGGTCCTTGCCATGTCAGCTTGGAGAAGCCTTTGAAACCTAATATGGTCTTAAATCAGATTTATAAATGTTTAGGTATATTATGAAAAACACACATGCAGGCTGCCTTGGCAAAACCAGACTCTGTTTATGTGCATGTGTGAGTGTGTCTGTGAGGGCAAGTGAAAGCTTACAAAGTGAGGGAAAGAGTTGTGTGTGTGAAATAGGAGAGAAAATTGTGTGTGTGTTATTTGTCTGTGTTCTCCCCACTTTTTTTCTTGCCCTGATTCCCCCAGTACAACAACGTTTCAATAAACAGCATACCTGTATAAAGGGAACCAGTCTATACACACACACTCAGACAGTTACTTCACATTGCAGTGTGCATACATTGTGCACCGATAGTTAAAACAGATTGAATGACAGCCAGGAAACACGATAAGCTTTTAAACTCTGATGATGGAAAGAGAAAATAATTTCATCCCACTTTTTTTTTTGGCTGGAAAATTTCTCAATTAGTCAGAGCAGCATGAGCCCTGTGTGTGTGTGTGTGTGTGTGTGTGTGTGTGTGTGTGTGTGTGTGTGTGTGTGTGTGTGTGTGTGTGTGTGTGTGTGTGACAATGTGGGTGCATCATTTTCTGGTGCCTGTATGGTAGGAGTGTTTGTGTGTTTTGGTTGTGTTTGTGTGTGTGTGTGCGTGTGTGCGTGGGCTCATATGCTGTGGGGCATTCTCAAGCTCTGTCCTACTGCCACATTCACTAATTTGACTGAGCAAGAACACACACAGCGACACACAAACATACACACATGCACTCAGTCGGTCCTCACTGATGTTCATTTGCTTTTAAGCTTCTTTTTTTTTTTATAATAAAGTCGTATTCTTTGAAGATACACTGTATTGTATTAAACTTTATTAACGATCAGATTTGATTAATCATATTTGTAACCTTTGTGTTTCTCTCTGTAGGGATTTGAACAGAAACAACATCACCAGGATCACTAAAGTGGACTTCTCTGGCCTCAAGAACCTCAGGATTCTGTGAGTTTGTTTCTTTCTTTGTTTCTGTCAACATTTTGTAGTGATGAACCATTCAGTGCTGCTGAAATGACTCAGGGCTTGTTAAACCAGGTTGTTCAAATTACATGGAATGTAAACCTCTCTCTTTCTTCTGTACTTTTTGCTCGTATGAGTGTTCCAAGTCAGAGAAAATTCTAAGCACAAGAACATGTGGGAATACGACAAATTCTCTGAAAGCAGTCGTATGTGCCACTTAAGAACAAGTCTCTTTGTTTGATTTGTTCTAGGATTAGGCCCAGTGAGTTGTGCTTCATGAAACAACTGCAAGTAGGGCTACTGTAGGATTAAACATAATGGAAGTAATCTTTAATCACCTATGAAAAAAACTAAAGCATAACCATCACTGGAAGAACATGCTCTTGCAAGGTTTTGTTAGCTTCAGAAAGCTTAAAACAGAAGTGTTGGCTTAAGGGAAGCGAATAACCTAAAGCAACATGGACTCTTTTATCCTATGGTGTGACATTGTCATATTGCAGTAAAAAAAAAAAAGATGTATAGATGTTTGAGCATACAAAGCTTGCGACTTTGCGACAGCTTGTATTGGTTTATTTTAACCATGAAGGTGATCTTTCCCTCATGTCAGCCTAATAGCTTTAGTTGTGTAAACATAATCATACCTCAACCACACAATTGGCAGATCAGAAAACGCTCATATGAGATGCGATCAAACGACCCGTTTAGTCATTTAGGTATGAGGACTTCATGTTAAATCTACCTGGTACCAGCAGGTCTATCATAACCTCTTTCTTTTTCCTCTTTGTGATTCGGTATTTGTTTCTTTACAAGGAATCACATTAACAAAAAACTGCCATGCTGGAGCAATTAGGCAAATGCTATACTTACCTAATAGGCCTGTACATGGCTATAGGGGAAACAAGTCTCTATAAAATAAAGTTTCCCATACTAACAAGGGGGTTTCACGGCAGGAGAGAATGCAAGTGTCTTCTCCAAGGAGTTGAATTTTGTAATTACTGATTATTTACAAGGTTAAATAATAGAGTAATCGTGAGCTGACATGCCAGTAATATGCAGCAAGACTCCCATTTGTTAAACAAGCAACACAATGTTAAACTGGTGCGGATATGATAAGAGGTTAAACAGCTGAAAACAAGTTTGCAATATCTGAATTGTTAGCAAGATATTGTGAGTCATAGTTCATATGATACAGTAAAGGAAACTGTAATGTTACTCAGAATACACTATTGTTTCCCATGTCACTCTCTGAGCAATAGTTAGGGAATTTAGGGAGTTTGGCAATATTGGGACATCCAGAGATACCAGAATGAACAAACAAACTGTCCCCCCCTTAAAGCCTGATGTGTATCCAGCCTGAACTAACTTGATGTGTCATAACTTGGTAATTCCATTGTGATATACTATCTGCTCAGAAATTGTTTTGTTGTTGGGGCCTCAAAAGGTGGCTAAAACAGCTGAGCCAGACTGACCACCTGTCTGTTTCAAGGCAAAGCATGTAGCTGTCAGTAAACATCTCAAATAGACATTTCTTTCAACGTTTGAACCTTCTTTATTCTATCGTCTTCTTTGAGCCTCTAGAAGAAAAAAATCCAGTGACATGCTACAGTCATTGCTGATGTAACTCATGCTTTTCTAACTCATAATATTTAAACGGCTGCACTTAGTAGAGTGTGACTCTTCGTCTCATCTCAGCTGTCCTAATTGACTTCCATCTCGTGTGTGTGTGTGTGTGTGTGTGTGTGTGTGTGTGTGTGTGTGTGTGTGTGTGTGTGTGTGTGTGTGTGTGTGAGAGACCTATAATAACTATAATCACTGTTGGCTGCATGCACCTTCCCTCCTCACTCTGTTTTAACCAGACCGGTAGATAAAAATATACTCCCAGCACAAACTACGCTGAGGAGTGGAAATAAGTTCATGCATGTGTGTGTTTGCATGTGTAAGTGCATTTATTTATCTATAACCATACTTGTGAGGAACATGTTGGATTTTGAACTCATGTCAGTTAATGTTTCATTAATGTGTTGCCTATGTGTGTGTGTGTGTGTGTGTGTGTGTGTGTGTGTGTGTGTGTGTGTGTGTGTGTGTGTGTGTGTGTTTGAGCAAAATAGAGAAAGAGAGAGAGACATTTACAGTGTTTGTGTGTATCCTGTGCACTTGAGATAGGGTAAGAAGGACCAAGGAAAAGAGGTTGTGTTTGTGTATGTATATATGTGTGTGAGTGAGAGAGAGTGTGTGTGTGTGTGTGTGTGTGTGTGTGTGTGTGTGTGTGTGTGTTTGCATGTGGTGGGCCAGCAGCTTGTTTTATGTGGTTGGTGATAAACTGCGGTGACATTTCCCCACTCTAAATCTCTTAAATAAATGGGGAGGAGATGGCTTGGGAATGGTAGGATAGTCTGAGAAAGTACACACACACACACACACACACACACACACACACACACACACACACACACACACACACACACACACACACACACACACACACACACACACCATAGTTCTGGGATTCCTGGTCACTTACATACATACCATGGGAAAGGTTTGCATGTAGTTAAACGTTTCTAACATTCTTCCCAGGAAAGGGTAATAGCTGCAGAAAAGATATTCCTCGATGCCCATGCTTACATACAGGCTAGTAATTATTGATAATTAGTCGTGTGAAAATACTTGACTCCCATTACATATAATCTGACTTCTGCTAAACACACAAACCAAATTAAACCACAGTATATCAGGTGTATTTTCAACCGCTAAATGATCCTGTATTACATTACATTACATACATGTATGAAAATGAAAAAATTGGTTAATTGGACTGATTTGTTAGTATTTAAAATCTTCAATCTTAGTATCTGACCTCATTAAAGCACTTTACAGCCTGCTGTAATCCGATTACACATTTAACATATTGTGTTCACTTAAAAACATGTAATGTAATACAGCAGTCTTGAATATTCTTTAATCTGAGTGGTCACACCATCTTGCTGTAATCATAGACACAGCTTGTCTCTGCATGCATACTGCATGCTTAACACTTAGCATAATATCTTTGGCAGCCTTATATCGCAAGATTTCTTCCAGACTGTGGCGAAATTGAGTAATTCTAAACAAATTTAGATGTAGGTGAAAACTTGTGCTTGGTTTTGAACATTTGGCTGGGGAACGTGTCTGTAAACAACAAGTGAAGTTAATATACCCTGAAGTATTTCCTTCAGACGCCAAGTGCTCCGAGTTTGCCATAAGGTAGCGTGACATCATTGTGCTTTTTACAATAGTTGCTAAGACTCTCTAATATGGTTGAATGAATGAGTTATTAGACAAACCAGGCCCCACACACATGAAATCAATACGTTTTCTTTTTTTTTCTCCATTTCCCTGTCGATGACTAATGCCTGATACAGACCAATATAAAAACAATACCTCATCCGAACAATATGCCAGCATTGACTCCCCACACCATGTGTTTGGCTTAAGATCCCCTGCCTTTCTAAACTTCATTCAATAAATCAGCATGCGGTTGATCCCTCATTTGGACAAATAAACTCTGATAGTTACTCAAAGTTATGCCTTAATTTAGCTTATTTTATGAGATAATCTTTTCTATCAGATAAGATAAAGAAAACGCTGCTAGACTAGAATAAATATGCTGGATTCATGCAGTCAGGACAGTGCATTACGTTTATGTGGGTTTTGGTTTGCTTGCTTACTAATGCATAACCCTTTTACTGTAATCGTTTTCACATATGAACTCCGGACAATGTCAGCAGAATCACATGCTGACGTTGTCTGGAGTTTACCTTTCACACATATAGCACACGTCAGAAGATTCTCCACATCGGACATGTTCTGACTTACTGTAAATACTCCATTTGGTTTAGACAAAGGGTGGCGCCTGGGTAGAGCGTGCAGGAGGCAGGATGACGGGAATTACACCTCGGTCATTGCCGGTTCGTAATTCGGTCATAAACAACAGAGTCTGGCTGTTTCTTCACTGTGTCTGATGATTTCAGCATCGTTCCTTACTGACAGAAGTTCCCGAACCTTGTCGTCTCTCCAACCTAGTTCTTCACCCTCTGATCTTTCTTTTCGTAATAGAATAGAATCATCATAGAAACGTCATCAACATGACCACTCGATCGCAGTGATCAGATACATTGTAATGTCTAGATAATTTCAGATTTGCTGTGCATTTGTTACTCTTTACATGTTTACACGTATATATCTACCATTGCTCATTAGTGCTGGGTTCTGTACAGTATGTATTTTCTGCCTGTGTTAGCTGTCATTACTTTTCTGTAGCATACAGTATTTTGTTTCTGTGTATAAACTTGTTTGAGCATGCTGGATGTATACATCACATTTTTTAACCAATTGTCACTTAATACTTGTGATTTTTGAAAAATACATGATTGGTTTGAACTAATTTTCAAACAAACTGAAGAGAAAAAAATCAGAAGAATATGCACATTATATTCTCATTGTAGAATACCCTTATGTAATTGGGAAAATAAATGAGAAAAACAAGAAGTGGTTATATGGTTGTGTTGCATACTGTATGGTATGTTTTCAAATTTAATTTTTACCCACATTTTTGAAAAAGATTTTAAGATTTTTCAAAAATGTTTTTAAGCACCATTAAAGGAACACGCCGACTTATTGGGACTTTAGCTTATTCACCGTAACCACCAGAGTAAGACAAGTCGATACATACCCTTCTCGTGTCCATGCGTGTTGTAACGCTGTCTGACGGCTCCACCGGTAGCTTAGCCTAGCACAGAACCTGCAGGTAACCGGTTCCAACCAGCCTTCTGCTCCGAGTAAGTAACAAAATAACGCCAACATGTTCCTGTTTACATGTTGTGATTTGTAGAGTCACAGCGTGTACAAAAAACAACGTAACATGAGACACAACCATCTTCTAACCGTAAACAAAAGGCTTGCTGCAAAGCAAATCACTCCGCCCAAGTAGCAGAAGTAGCAGTGCTTCGCCTTTCTTAGAATATAGTTCCCAGTTTGTCTTAATCGGTTAACATTCAGCCAAGTGCATGCTTCAGTCCAACAGATCTTTGTCCACAGTCTGTGTGTGTGTGTGTGTGTGTGTGTGTGTGTGTGTGTGTGTGTGTGTGTGTGTGTGTGTGTTTTCTTGCATGTGTGTTTGTGTAAAGAGCCTGGATGACAGACCATGGAATAATGACTCTAATACAGCTGCATGTCTAAACATTTTCTTTGAAAGAATATTTAGAGGAAGGTTGTGCCAAATAATTCAAAGTCCACATGACAGGCCAGACATCATCTCTTTTGATACAACTTCTTCAGTCCTCCTTGGCTTTCTCTTGTCTTTTTTTGTTAATATTGCTCTTTCACTCAATCCATCTTGTCATTCTGGGTCTCTGAGTCTCTATTTCCTCTTTCTCTCTGTCTCCTCATTTGTCTCCTCTCCCTTTACGTCTTCCCCCCTCTCTTCCTCTGCCTCTCACATCAGCCACTTTTTCCTTCGATCTCCCCGTCCCCTCCTCTCTCTCAGGAGATGTGAGACTCTTAAACATCCTTAGACAGAAAATATAAACATGCATATCTGTGGAGATGTTCTCTCTCCTTTACTCAGTCCCATCTGGAAAACCTTAGATCACCCCAACATATGACAACTAACAGAGCAGGGAAAAGAAAAAAAGGAATACGCATTACATTGGGAGCAGCTATGGAAAGAGAGATGGAGAGAAATGGAGAAGATATCCACTGAGGGGTAGAAGAGGGATGGGCTGTTAATTGATTGTTTTGGCTCACTAGATTGTGACATTTGTGAGATGCTGTGTGTCTTAAACTTTTGAAACTATTGCTTGATGTCAGATTCATTTGTTCTGTGCACTGGTTCCTTGTATATACAACCAATCTTTTGAAAGTGCAAATGTCTCTCTCAATATTTGAAATCTCTATATTTCTCTTTGGCAAGCAGCTGGTGTTTGCACTGCCCAGAAAATTTAATTTATCGGGTGTTTCTTCTTTTGATTTGAACCTCCAGTTTAGCCTGTAAAGCTGGCTGTGGATAGGTATTCCCAGCTACATGGTTGTCCTTCAGTTTGATTTATATAAAGCTTAGGCTACTTCAAGTCTGTCATCTTACTGATAATTCTTATTACTTACTTACTCTGTTAACATTCACTGTTATTTCTCCTTGTCATAAGAAGCATTCGCTGCAAAGTCATATAGTATTTCTGCTGGTATTGCTATTGAATTGTTGATTTGTTTAATTATGATAGTTACTAAAGCTATTGTTCTTCACTTTGTCTCTTTATGTCCATCACTGTAGTCATCTGGAGGACAACCAAATCAGTGTTGTCGAGAGAGGAGCCTTCCAAGACCTCAGACTGCTGGAGAGACTGTAAGTACACCATCTTAATCTGCTGCCTGTTGTGTGTGTGTGTGTGTGTGTGTGTGTGTGTGTGAGTGAGAAAAATCTTAACAGCTGATGCCAACTTATGGTATTTTAGAAATGTAAAAAAAACAACCTGGCTACAAAGATGCACACACATAAGTATCCCAAAATATGCATACATGTACGCCCGCAAACACGACTTCACACACACACGCAAATATTTGACTTACTACTGCTGATTTTCCGTTTTGCCAAATATACACACACCTTGCTGTTCTACATTCTGTAAAGCACCCGCACATATATACACAGAGTCACAGAAAGAGAGTACATGGATGATACCCAAGTCCATCCACTTCACACACAACCTTGGAATCTCTCATGTTGCCTTGTTCAGTGTGTGTGTGTGTGTGTGTGTGTGTGTGTGTGTGTGTGTGTGTGTGTGTGTGTCCGTCAGCTCACACCAAGGTTCTAGTCAACAGAATCAAGGTGTCAGTGTACAACACAACACTTCACGCACACACACACACACACACCTGCATGTTCATGACTCTGTGTTGGAGGGATGACAGACAGCTCTGCAGAAGGACATGCTTCTATGTTACTGCTTACAGATTGTTTATGATCCTGTGGCATGAAGTAAAAATAGACTGTAACACACTGTGTATTGTTAGACGCTATCTCCTGAAAAATCAACTATATTTTCAAATCTGTTTTTAAATGTGGCTTTCACGTGATGTAACATACCTCCTAGCTGCTAGTCTTCAACTGATGAGGACAGCATTTCTAAACTTAGGAACTGGCTGTCTTACTGTAACAGTGTTGAATTCACATTGGTGGGCTTGGACAGGAGCTGAGAATTTCCTCACTGATATGATTATGTCAGTTTCTTAGCTATTTAAGCAGAGTAGGCTATTTAATTTGCCACTGTCTTTCCACATTGTACCTCCACAGTATCGAAATATCAGTAAGTTGAAGACGTCATGCTGCATAAACAGAAAGCTTGTCCAGTTCCAATGGGGACTCTATTGATTTAAAGATTTTGCATGCCATTAAGAGGAGAGTTTACATTTTTACAAGACCAAGAATAAGAGGGAGACGTTGTCACAGACATGTAGCAGAGACATACAGAGAGACACTTAATTCAGTTCAGGTGACAGAAAATGTTGAGTAGCAGCAACAGGTGTATCTTGTCTCTTAATGGAGATCACACATCTGATAGTGAAAGTGAGAGGTGATAGGCTGCTTTAATGTTAAAAAGGCTCTTTAATGTGGTGTGTCAGGAAGGGTCAAAGGTTAGGGGTTAGTTTTGGAAGAGGTTAGGAAGCAACATAAGCACCTTTCACAGAGCCTGTACGAGGTGGGAATGTTGCACCGTTATTTCGCCTTGCTGTTCTGTATGAAAGGTACGGACACGGAACGGGGACAGAGTTGTTCTGCCATTAATGGCGTTTTTCCATTACATGGTACCTGCTCGACTCGCCTCGACTCTACTTGCCTCGCCTCGACACACCGTGCGTCCGTTTTCCATTGCAGATTTTAGTACCGCCTCAGCGTGGCTGGTCGTCTTATGCCGGCTCGAAGCACACACCAGCGCACAAGTATAAACATCAGGCCACTTGAGCTTGTTTTACAGTTCTGTGGAGGCTCCTCGCAGAGCTTTCGCCGTAGCCTATGTAAGTGGCCTGATGTTTATAGTTGTACGCTGGTGTGTGCGCTGTGTGTGTGTACGTAGGCTATGGCGAAAGCTCTGCCTGGAGCCTCCGCAGAACTGTAAAACAAGCGGTGCCGCAGTAAACTGCCGTGACCTAACGCGACACACACACAGAACGTGGAAGGTGTGTTGTTGTTGCCAGAAGACACATTTAGTACCTGTTACCAGGTACTTATTTTCGTAATGGAAAACCAAAAGAGGCGAGTAGAGTCGAGGCGAGTCGAGCAGGTACCATGTAATGGAAAAGCGCCATAAGTCGGCAGCGGAGGTAGTAACAGAGCCAAATCGACGTCTGTGTAAAAGGGACAGTCAGAATGGCAGGACCAGCCACAAACCGTTGTTGTATATACACTAGAGTTTAGATTCTCTGCCCGAGCCCGAGCCGATCTTTTCCGCCACTATCCTTGGGCCGGGCCTTTGACCAAGCATTTGTGTTTTTTTAATCATTACTTTATTAGTCTTATTCAGTGGGGAGAAAGCTATGCCTCTCCAGCTTCTCCCGTAGCTCTGGGTGTCCTGCACTGACTTGAGTGTGAGGTAAACTGTGCTACATCGTGTCTCCCCCATCTGCAGCACTGTTGTCGGCCTGTGCGTCGGTATGCAGACCGTGCCGAAGGACAGTATTAATTAGGTGATCGAGACAAGAAAATCTCCTATATTGTTCCAGGGGTTTGATTATGTTGATGCCTTGATCTGTTACCCACACTATTCGGCTGAGGGAGCAGCTATAGGGTCGAGTTTAGGTTAGTGGTTTTTTTTAACGTTTCTTCATTCGGATCCATTTGCGATCTATTCCAGTCTGAATAAACAAACAGTTTACATGCTTCGTCCTTGTTGCATTATTCATTAAGATAATTCTAAACTGATTTCTGTAGTTCAAACAACTCGGAATTGTAGTTGAGAACGTCAGTTATAACGGCCCGCGTATTAAAAAAATGTCGGGTTTAAATCGGGCTCGGGCTCATAATTACAGTTAATGGCCTGGGCCGGGTTCGGACGCAACGTGCACGGGCTCGGGTAGGGTCGGGCTTGATGTTTTGGGCCAGATCTAAGCTCTAATATACACGTCACGCCTCTTTTGCTTCTGGAATGCTGACATGCTATCTTAAATCAAACACTGGGGCAGTGTAAAAAAGCAAAGCCAACAGTTGTGTGTCAAAACTCACACAAGATCATTTGTTGATGGCATTGTGCAACTCTAATGTATTTATAGCTAAAGTTGCATGTCAATATAAGTATTATATACATCACATACTGTACGGATGACTTTTTGGGTCTAAAGTCAATCCATGGAAAAACAATATAATATAAAAAGGAAATTTCTGCTGGAGTGATGATAATAATGAGGATGCTGAATTCTATTTTTTACTTCAGTCATAGTGAAATGTGCTTAGCTGACAGAGTCTCTGATGTTGTGGCTGTCAGGGTGAAAGTTTAGGGGTGAGAGTTCACGGTGCTGAGACTGTGTGATTTATGGCGTCACAATGTGAAAAACATGGAGCTTGGGTGAACACATTCATGTATGTCAACATACGAATTGTAAAGTCATGGGTATGGTCAATTCACCTCATGTAGTCATTTAAGAGAAACAAACATTGACTCAGAGTTGGCTTGAAATGGTAAATTGTAATGGTTAACTGAATTTTAGTCCTGTAAAAGGTTCTAATTGATGGACATTTTGCCAAAAGAAGGGATCTCAAGGCGTGAGTTTTTATTTTGTTTTCCTTACAAAAATATATCAAACTTCTGGAATTTGAGGTACTGGCCCAGTGAGATTAGTTCCCTTCAGTCTCCAAACCATTTCTGCTGGACTTTACTGTGATTCTGAAGAAGAGAGATCATTTTCCAAATTTAAAAAATATAGTGCCCATGGACTTGTGGTCTGGTAATATTTCAAAGGTTCCAAGCAGAAGAAACTCATTATTATTTGAAGATACACAAAGGATTCTTCTCATAAAAACCACCAACAGTTTTGTGAGCGAACATCTTAAAATGACTCATAACTGTAATAGTAGTCGATTATGCACTTTACTTTTGTGCCAGCTGTTATTTTCTTGGAGCAGGGGTCAATTATTTCAAATTGTGGATATCTTTTTTTGGACTGTCGCTCTCTTTCCATTGGTGTACACAGAAGTGAAAGTCAGGGTCGTATTATCATTATCACAGGGGTTAAAAGGTTGGTGTCTGTGTCTTCTCCTGCACAGATTCTACTTTGTGACCCCATGACCCCCCACCCTCCTTTTCTTTTCTTTTTCCGCTCCATGCCTCGTTTCTCAGCCAAATGCTTTGGTAGCTTGATAACACTTTCACTCCCTCTCCTCACGCTGTCCTCATCTATCTCTGCTGCAGCCAACCACACCCTGCTTTTGCACAGGAGGCCAACACTTTTTTAAAGCCTTTTCCAACGAGGAAAGTGGAATAAAACTATATGCACGTACACACACACACACACACACACACACACACACACACACACACACACACACACACACACACACACACACACACACACACACACACACACACACACACCTTTCAACCTTAAACACTCTATTTCTCACTTTACCCTCACACACATGTCTACCTGTTGGTCAACACCATTTTTCACTCTCTCCAGTCTTTCACTCTGCCTCTCATTCCTCTGTAAATAATTGCCATGTGTTCATTTCATGCTCAGTTCAACACAGTCAAACGGCGAATGGTATTTTACATGTATAATATAAGAAGACATTGGGTTTTCATTTTATATTAGTTGAGAAACAGTCCTATGTCAGTGAAAAAAATGCCCCAAAAGGTCCCTTGGAAACCTTTTCAATGTTACCAAGATTAAAAAATCACAGAGGTGGTGATGTTGACCAAAAACTATTAGACTGGAGAACACTGCATCCGGAGGGTCTTAATAAAGTGTTGTCTTTAACTTGTTTTTCTTAAGAATATACTGTTATCCGTCTAGGAAATAATGAAAGCCAGGCCGTCCTACTGTTGCTTTTAGTTTTAGTTGTGTACATATCAAGATAAATACTCATGGGTGCATAAACAAAGATGTTTTGTCTATGTATTCGTTTTGGTATCTTTGTAGGTTGTGTGACCACATCCAACTAACTGATACGTTTTTTTCACACTTTTTGGCTCTACTGATTGGCCATTACTTAGTCTGATAGCATATTTAAGAATTACATTACTTTAAATTGTGCTGGCGATGGTCCTCTGACCGAAACATTCACTTTTTTTTCCCATTTTATCACCTCTTGCACATGAAATTAATCAATACTTTTTGACTAGAAGAGCCTCTCATAGTTTTTTTGGCAATTTTTTACTATGATGTGGGACTCTTTATCTTGGATACACGCACATGACACTACTTCTTGAAAAGTCTATATTCAAGATCCATTTTATTAATGAGAAACATTAATGAAATAGCTGTTGTGTTTTTGCATATTTGTCAAAGACACTACGATAAGGCTTATTTTTGCCATCTGAAAACACAGTAGTGCACGTAGCCCTCTTGTAACCTCCTAATTGATCATGCATTTTATAGGTTAAGACTTTTTCCAAAATATATTGAAAATGTACTAAGAATAGTGTTAACTTAGTGAATCACCCAGGCAAGACTTTTATTTTTTATTTTTTACTGAATACATCTTTTAACTTGATTAAAAGGAGTCACTCAGATGACTGGAAGACGCAAGAAACCAACACTCCCAGGTCAAAACATGTGGGGATGATAGTGATAACTGGCTTTAGAGAGCTTAGGGCACGATAACCTGCAACTGACACACACACACACACACACACACACACACACACACACACACACACACACACACACACACACACACAGCATGATAACCTGGAGGTCATGATCACAGGAAACCAGGCGGACTTTCCCATGAGTTTGACCTTTGAACCGTGAACCCGCTGACCTTCAAGGTGATCAAGAAGTCGCCTGGTTGATGATAGTTCAGTCAACACAAAAGCATGAATCGGAGTGATTTATGAGTGTGTATTTTTTGCCCTTGTCTGTTCCTGCTGTGTTTTTTGAGTTTTACAAAGTGAAGTCGCTTTAATTTAACTATATTTCCTGTTTTTGTCTCCCTCCTTTTCTCCCCACAGTCGCCTGAACAGAAACAAACTCCAGTTCCTCCCAGAGCTTCTTTTCCAGTCCAACCCCAAACTAGGCCGGCTGTGAGTACACCTTTCTTGTTTTTACATCTCTCCATCCTACTTTCCTCAAATCTCCCATCTCTCTCTCTCTCTCTTTCTCTGCCCTTTTCTGTCTTCTTTTGATGTGTTACGTGATCCATTTCTAAACATGGCCACAGTGCAATGTCAGAACTTTTATCCGGGTTGAGGGTTCAAGTCCCGCACCAGGTGACACAGTGCCGCTCTGTGAAGAGGTGAAATAGAGTATGTGTATGTTTGTGTATGTGTGTGCACAATTTTAAGAGGTGAAAGTGTGCCTGGAGCGAATGTTTTGCTTGGACCTGTGAGGAATTTTTATTCGGGAATATGGAGTTTTCCCAGAGCATTCAGAGTGTAAGAGCAGGTCATACTGATGCAGTGAAGCCTCCCACTTGCCTTCCTTCTCTCCCTTTTTCATCTTACATTCTCAGACAGAATCCCCCCCCTCTTTCTCTCTTTCTCTCTCTCTCTCTCTCTCTCTCTCTCTCTCTCTCTCTCTCTCTCTCTCTCTCTCTCTCTCGCTTTCTTTCTCTCTCTTTCTCTCTCTCTCTCTCTCCTTGTGTTTCAGTCCCATCGGTACACCCACCCTGTCTCCTTTTCCTCCCCTGTGCTCTCTCTGTCTGCACTCTTTCTTTCCACTCAGGTTTTCTATTTGTCTTATCCTCAGAGAGTCTCTGTCAGCTTAGGTTGAAGGTTGAAACACCTTCTAAACTTTATGGCTGTTTGTATTGGGCTGCCTTCAAGTAAAGCTAGTGATAGAAACTGTGTGTGTGTGTGTGTGTGTGTGTGTGTGTGTGTGTGTGTGTGTGTGTGCGCGTGTGTGCCTCTTGTGCATGCTTGCTTTTGACTGTATGTCTGCAGTCATTATTGTGTGCATTCTTGAGCTTATATTTTGTGTGTATGTACATGCACCATATTAATATAATGTATCTACATATAAGTGTGTGTGTGTGTGTGTGTGTGTGTGTGTGTGTGTGTGTGTTTGTGTGAGTGTTACAAGGTGTTAGGATAGGGAATACCAGCACTGGGACATTAAACTTCTCACTTCCCTCACTCTCTTTAATAATGTTTCCATGAGGCAGAGCGCTTTGGAAGCTACTGTAACCTTTCTTTGTTGAAAAAAATATTCTTCTGTGAATGTTTTTGTGTATGTTTTTGGCACAAGTTTGAGCTGTTTTAAGAGCTCAAAAAGTAAATTAGACCAATAAAAAGGAATACTCCACTGAAAAGCTTTTGAGTATCAAAAATTCAATACATTTTAGCCTTGAAAAGTTGGTCTTTGTAGCTTACTTCTTCACAAGGAACAGCAGCTATAGTCAGCTTGGGTTCACAAGAGTGTAACCAGAACCAGAGTCAATGCAGTGTCGTACCATAATGTATCAAAATGTCCTAAGAAATGTCTCAAATGACTACTGTGACAATCCACTTCTACGCCATTGATATGTTCCCAACAGTCATAGCTTTGCCACATCATAATTACATAAACAATTCAGGTGTTGTGTTATCTCCTCCTCGATGCTGGATGCAGTCCTTTGTGAAGGAGCAATTTACAAACTTTCACAGCCACGTTACCAGCCTGCAGGCAGTGATTTTTTCATATTCAAAAAACTGATTTCTAAAAGTTACAGCTCTTAGAGGACATTTGAAAAATGCTACCTTGCAATATCTTTCAATTGGGGAACTTACTTTGAAACTAACCATGTAATCTACGGTATATTGCCTTTTCTGTCCACAGTAAACCTCCTCTAACATTAACACAGGTTCTATCTACATTCAAAAATAGATCTTCGCAATCATTTTTCAGTTTTCAGATAAACTGAAGGATAAAATGCTGTTTTGTGATTTCAGGCAATGCTTCTATGTCTTAGGTGAATAAAAAAAAAACAACCTTAATAGAAATAAAATGTTATTTTGAATTTCAAAAGAGCGTCTTTAAAAAACATCACTGTTTTGTCATCTAAACTTTTATTTTAAAACCAAGTAAAGGAACAAAAGCAACACATAGTAATAATAATGGTGGTTCATGGTGATGACAATAAATTGTATTTTCTGAAGCACTTTCTCAATCTGATCTCCTGTGTTGGCAAAAAAAAGCCACAGAAAGATGAAATCTTCTCAGCGGGGTGCACGCTGTGAAACCTCTACTTAAAACTATTATTTGTGGTGATGCGTGATGTACTGCTGAAGACAGCAAAGTAGATGGCTGAAAGCAAATTGTCATTTACGTCAACTGTGGCTTCCAGGATCACACACACAGTCAAATCCCCTCATGTGAACATCAGGGACACACACAGTGAAGGATGCAAACACATATACTCCATCACGCATACTCTTTCTATGTTTACCTCCTGTTTCTAACCCTTTCTCTTGTTTTTCATGCGTGACTTTTTTTTTTGCCTCCACTTGCCATCCAATTACTATTCTCTGAAACCCGTAATTGGTCTCGATAGCTTTTATTCATTGCCGGTCGAATATGGATCCCTATAGAGCTCTCAGACAACTCAGTACGAGAGTGGAAAGGGTGAACGTGCTCCAAACTTAACATTATAAATCTCATGTTCTTTATATCCACACTTTGCCATCAGCACAATCTAAATTACAGTGTCTGGAGTTTCCTCCTGCTCTTTATTTTTTTCTTCTTTCCACTTTTCTGGTCTTTGTCGTCCGTTTTTTTCTGTGCTTTTCATCCCATCAACACTGTTTTTCTGCCTATTAAGGAAGTGGTGGTAATGTAAATAGCCAGGTATTTAGATGAGAAAGTGTGTAAGAGAGAAAGACAGAAGAGGAAGAAATGGAGGTAGAATAATAAGGGAGGGATACTAAAAGAGAGAATAACAGCAGGGGACTAAGAAGGAGGAGACAGGGAGGTTTGCTGGTGGGTTTTTGGTTTAGGTTCGTAACCTTCTTCTCTGTCAGCCTTGGTTAGATATTAAATGATGGCAGTGTGATAGGAATTACCTCTTAACCCTCCTATTAAAGCCCTGTGGTCTGAGGTTTGGAGATGGGAGGAGAGGGAAGAAGCTGGACTAGCATTAAGAGTCTTGGATCTTGCCGAGATGAAGCGTATGATTCAAAGCTACTATAGAATCGAAGACATTGGCTTTGTGTTTTGTTTTTTCTTAAGAAAATGTATTAATTGAGCAGTACTTGTGCGGATGGCGAGTGCCTGACAAAGACAGATCAGAGAGTGGTATTGGGGAGGTCATGTGAAGGAGGGAGATGGATAGATGAAAGGATGGTGGTGGAAGATGAAGGGAGTGGGTTTGGATGGAGGGATTGGAGTCCTACTGACCCCACTAGGTGCTTGGTAGGGGGGAGGGAAAACAAAGATAGGGATGGTGAGATAGATGGATTGTGGACTGGAGTCTGTGGGTTTCAGTATGTGCAGTCTGTGGTTGTTTCCCACCACAGTTGCAGAGACTGTGGGCTCACAGCACATGCACCCAGACACACACTAACACACACACTAAGACGAAGCTCTGAAGAGAATACATTTACTAGAAAAGCAATGAATTTCTGGTTTGAAAAGCATCAATCATGGTGGCTCGGATGGAAAAATGCAAGTCATTGGGGTAGAGGGCTTTTGTGCATCAGTGCACATCCCGGTGTATCAGGGAGGTTTACTTTGCTAAGTGACTTGATGGCTGTTAGTCTCCTGTCTAATAACACTGACCCAGACTGAACCTCATCCTGTTATCGTCACTTTCTGCTCTGGTAGTTTGTGTGTGTGTGTGTGTGTGTGTGTGTGTGTGTGTGTGTGTGTGTTCTTGTTTAACTATATATGTGGGGTCCAAAAACCGGGAATACAGTATACTTGTGGGGTCCGGACAGCTTTGTGGGGCCAAAATGCTGGACCCCACAACTTTAAAGGGCTGTTTGAGGGTTAAGACTTGGTTGTAGGATTAGGGTTAGAATGAGGTTATGGTTAGGGTGAGGGTAGGGGTTAAGGTTAGGCATTTAGTTGTGATGGTTAAGGTTAGGGTAAGGGGCTAGGGAATGCATTATGTCAACGACGGGTCCCCACAAAGATAGTGAGTGAGTGTGTGTGTGTGTGTGTGTGTGTGTGTGTGTGTGTCTGTGTGTGTCTGTGTGTGAGTGTATGTTGCGTGCAAGGCCTCCAAATGCACAATATGTGCATTTGAACCAGCACTGGTTTACTGCCAGTGATACTCAAGAAGCAGCATCATTCTCCCCCATTAAAGAAGGTCATGTTACAGTTGATTGGTTTGCATGAGAGGAGAGTGGTGCGATGAAGAAGAAAAATGAGAGTAATGTCAGACTCAAGAGATATTTCCTCTTTTCCTTCACCACTGGGAGGGCCTCAAATACTGAGTATAACATAATGCAGGAGGTGATTTTTGACGATGTCTTAACATTTATGGACACTGAAATAAAAACAGGGTCTGGCTGTAAGGATGCAGAACCCCCTGTTTGTTATTTCGAACAAGAATGCAGATTTATGACCATGTTCCAACAACTTGCTGAATTTTACTGGTTAAAGCAAGACTGTGTAACTTTTAAAATACCATATAATATAATCTTCGTCTTATAAATGAAAGTTAAATTCATTAACAATAAAACGCACCCTTTCTGAATTTAATACTCAGGGGTTATGCTGCTGCAGCCTTACTTGGTCTGGTATGACCAGCAGCTTAGGGTGGCTAATGCTAGCTAATGTTATGTAAACTGGACATTACTGACTCAGTTGGCTGACTTATTGACTCTTCTCTACTTGTGCTACTTTTACACAATGTTTTAAATTGTATTTACATTCATGTTTATTGTAAATTAGCAAATGTAAATAAAACAAATAAAGAAATACATCTGCAATAAAAAAAAGCTAATGTTAACAATAATACATCTGACAAAAGAACCAGTAACCCAAGAATCTATCAGATTTTAGTTTGATAACATGCTGTAGTGTAGTAAAGCTTGTAAACTCCCGTGTCTTTTTTAGTTTTCAGCTTCTTCCCATTTTTTAACACTGCTGTGCTCCCGGAATGTCCTAACTGCACCCTATGAAATGCATCACAGCAGGTATACGTCCAGCAGCCAAACATTCAGCCTAAAAGGGTTTTTGGAGGCTTAATGAAAAGAGAAGGAAGTTCTTGTCCAGAAGGATGCTAGTAAAGGAGTTTTCCCAATCACAGTGTCCTTGAGAATGATGGTTAATTTCTACATGTTCACTCACTATGGGCCAGTCTGGATAACAGCATTAGTTCCCATTCCTAAAACTTAAGGAATAAGAGAGGGGATATGAAGCGGAAGGAAAACGGCCGACTTGAGTCTAATAGTCAACAAATCATGACCTGGAAGGTTGCCAGACTAAATCCCTGTACTGATGAGTGGACGGTAATGAGACATACTCTTCAGCACCATTAGGTTACCCTTTAGAAAGGCAGTTAACCTCCAAATGCTTCAATGGAGCTCCCAGATGTGAAAGCACAGGCCCTCCCCAGTTACTGTAAATACAGCGTTGCTGGTTGTCAGGGGAAAAGAAGCTGGACAGAGAGAGAGGAATGAGAGAGGGAGGGAAGGCTAAAGGGAGCGGGCGGTCATTTGAGATGTCTTTTCCTCCTAATTAAGTTAATGGAGAAAGACGAGGAGGTTGCCTTTAATCTTGGCTAATTGTCCATTTAGAGGCGACTGCCATAGTTTACCTGCTGGAATGTTACGGTTAGTGTTACAGGAAGTGGGTGTACTCTGTGTGTCCATTGATTGGCTGCGACAGACTGGGGTCAGTGGCGATTGGTGGGAATGGTCTGGAAGAGTGAGGGGTGGACCTAATCTGTGTCCTCTTTTTCATCATGGCCAGGTTCCCTTATTTCCCTTATTTACTTTCATTCCCATTTTCCTCTTTTTCATATGCTCTCTCTTTCTGTTACACACAAACAGAACAAACAGTTCTGTTGTTTGTATTGCTGTCAGGAATTATAAGATTGTTTTCTTGTCACTAGGCTCCAGGCCCTTTGTTTGGTTTTCAAGCCACTGGGTGCTAGCGAGAAACAAATAAGTATCACACACACACACACACACACACACACACACACACACACACACACACACACACACACACACACACACACACACACACACATACAGAAGCACACACAAGTACATCTCTTTCTCTCACGGCACCTCTCCCGCTGATTTAACACCACAGGTTATGGATGCAGAATTGTGGGTTTGTGTGTGTGTCAGTATGTGTTGCTGCATGGCAGACTTTATACTAAACCACACACCCACGATAGAACTTCCTAATAATTAAACATGACTCAGAAGTATGAGCTATGGTATGCAGCTGCACCACAAAGCTTGTAGGACTTGACACACAGCTGCACCACAGGGCCCATGCACAATAGTACACTGTGTGTGTGTTTCTGGTTTATCAATCTTACTTACTACATTCAATCTTAAAACTTTTATGCACCGTAATTGCTTCCTAAATCGAGGGAAAACATGCCAGTAGGTTGAGATGGCACTGGGTGTACCGGCACCAGGAGGCTCATAGGCTCCAGGATGGAGCTGCACCACAGGGCCCACACTGAGATCCACTGGTATTTGGGGAAGGGAAGACTTTTACATAGGAAACCTGACCAGAGCTCCTCTAAAATAAGGCTGCTCTTAGCGGTATGTGTGTGTGTGTGTGTGTGTGTGTGTGTGTGTGTGTGTGTGTGTGTGTGTGTGTCCCACAGCCCAGACAGCAGTGTGATTTTGTCCCAAGACATATTTAGATAAATATACGCTACAGAGATACCGAAACCCAAGAGAGAGAGAGAGAGAGAGAGAGAGACAGACAGAGCAAGAAAGAGGGAGAAAGCAAATGATATCGGGATAATTTAAGAGATTTGAAAAAGCCAGGAGAAGTCCTATTTCAAAAGTTTCATACATTCCTTCATGCTCTTTCTAAATTACGTTCTAACATTAAAGTAGTTATTGTGCATTTATATACACTTGATTAAATTGGTTAAAGTTGGATTTTGGAACAAGTTGGAGCAAGAAACTCGGTTTCTGTAGTCATTGTAGAGGATTAAAGAAACCCAATTTCCCCAGTTAGATTTTTCCTGTAGAAAGTCAATTTCTTGGCAATTTATACTAGATCTGTAATTGGCTTTTTACAGGTATGCATGTGCAGGACAAAGACTTCAGAAATGATCACTGTGACAGCAGTTCATAATTCATAAATCAGAATAAAAGAAAAGATCATTACACATGGCAATTCTTGTCTGTGTGTAACCCTTTCCCAGGTCTTTGTCACTCACATACACACTTATTGCTTCACTGACATTGTTCTTTTAACAGCGGGAAGATGTAAATACAATTGTTTTCATTTAGGCCTATTGAACAACCTGCTGTTAAAATGATTTTTTTTCACTTGCTTTGAAAACTGTGTGTCCACATTCATGTATTTCATCTTAGAAAAGTGTTTGTGATTATTCAGTCTCACACACTCGCAAAGTTTATAAATGCACAAGTTAAGTTTGTCTCTCTTGCTGTGAAAGCAGTTAAAAGGCCAAAAGTTATATGGTTTGTGTGTGTAGGCCTATGTGTGTCTTTGCGGATGTGCGAATAAAACGAGCCAAAGAGTTAGCAGGATGAATTCATCAACCAGGCAGTCTTAAAGTTCACAGCAGCAACACCTTTCCCTTTCAGCTGCCTACTTTAGCCGCTAGCTAGCTAGCTCGCTGCAGGGCCAGAACCTATGAAATGTTTGTGGGAGGCTGGGGGCCTGTAGCTTTTTTTTTTTTTTTTTTCATGGCAAAGAATTTTTATGTGCTTACACTGAAATAGCACAGAGGCTGCATGTGGTAGTAATTTAACCTCGCAAATAAAGGTGAGTTGGAATGGGAAGTATAGCCACAGAGCTGCTAGTACACACTGTTAAAATTCACTGACTTTCCTTTTGACCTGTTTACTCTAACGGGCGATAGGGATGTGTGTAGGCACGTACTGCATATCTGTGTGTGTGTGTGTGTGTGTGTGTGTGTGTGTCCATTTGTGTGTGCTTCTGTACGTGATTGCAATTGGGGTTGCATGTCTTAACGTGTGCAGTTAGGGTATACACTATATGAATTTGAATAGAGAGCATGTGTGTATATTCTTATGCATGGTCTTTTATGCATGCTAAATGTGTATGCATAGTTTAGTAATTTGTGTCTCTGCTTTTGTCTGCATTTATTTATGTTATATATTTATGTTTGTATATGTTTTTGTGTGTACATGTCTACTTATATACATGTCTCTGGCTTTGCATGTGTGTGTGTGTGTGTGTGTGTGTGTGTGTGTGTGTGTGTGTGAGTGTGTATGTGTACATATATTTAAGAGAGAGGCAAACTTGATACAGGGCCAAATGCACTCACACAGTGTTTGTTTAATCACAATTTAGGTTTACATGAGAACGCTAATCAAAAACAGACTAGGCTCCCTGGAAAGTTGGAGGAGGAGAAGGAGGAAGAGAGAGATGGAGAAGAGAAGTGAGGGAGAGGAGGAGATAGATGGGGAGGCATAAGGGGAATGGGAAAATAGGAGGAGGAAAAAAGGCGAGAAAACAAGCCTGGGTGACAGGTGAGGACAGGAGAAGGAGATAGAGGAAAAGACACTAAAATGAAAAATGGGTAATAAGAGGAGACCGGAGGAGAGAACAGGGTAGTAGAGACTCTCTCTCAGTAGGAGCTTTAAGAGAATAGAAGCTTTTGTTGATTGTTAAGCTTTTTTCCTTCTTACAGATCAGACTAATGATTTGGCTCTGATTTGAGATGCTTCATTATCCCTAAAGGATGTTTTAAAAAAAACCTAGTAAGGCGACTGTCCTGCTTGTGTGTTTTTTGTGTGTGTATGTGTTGACAGGGTGGGTTTCAGTTGCAAAAGCACAATGGAATTGAATACACACTACACTCCATCACTCACAAAAGTCAAACCACTAAACAAATGTAATGTCCCCCGTAATTACATTCATGTGTATACGATGATACAGATACAGATTCTTTCCTCAACAAAGCTTTCAGTTTAATGTCTGTTGCACTTTTTATACTATAACTTAAGACTGCTTGATTTAAACAGTTTTTTTCATAGTTTCCTGGGAAGCACAGTGAATTAGTGGGTAGAAAGAAATACTTGTAATGCAGTGGTCAAACTGAAATTCAATTCCTATGATGAACAGTACCAATATCCCATGATTTTTTTATTTTTATTTTTATGAATTATTTGGTATGTTTTTGTCATGTGTCGTGATGTTAGCTAGCGTTTTAAAGATGTCAGTTTGATTTAATTTCATGCTGTTAATCATGTTGCAAGCATGTTTTCAACTGGCAGCTATCTGATTTCAAGTGTTGTAGCAGTTGAAACCTAACTAACAGTGTAACTGCTGTTCTAGAGTTATGGTGATGTCATCTAATGCTGTCTGTCTTCAGTCTCCTCTTGAATTCTGGGAAACAATATTTCCAGGTTATTTACTTGTAAGGTGACGTGTTGTCCTACAGTCAGTATAAATCAAAGCTCCAGCTCAGTGTGGGGTCAAAAAAGTGCTGAAACCTCTCCGTGTCTGTACATGTATGTGTGTGTCCGCAACAAGTTACATATTTTACAGGACTCCCTAATGGCCTACTATTTTTAAATGCAGCTCTACACTCATGGAGAAGTCCTGGAAAACTACAAAACTTAAACAGCCCAGTAACCTTAGGGATTACATCTATATTAGGCAATTCCACACCTCACAATTTACGTTTAATGCCAATGTTTATTGTCAATGCAGAAAGTAAAGTGCTTTTTATCTGGCAAGGTGGAAAGTAACAGTGTGGTGGATGAGCATATAGCGCGTGACTTTCATGCAGCTGACCAGAGTTTGGGTCTTCTTATTAACCGTAATGTCAAGGACAAAAATGTTTGCATTGGATATTAAGAAAACATTTGTCATTGAGCATAATCCAGGGTTTTGCAGAATCATCTAATACTGATGTTCTTATCTGGGGATAGGTATAGATCAATTTAATTTGCAATCAATTGAATGTGCAGCAATCAATTTTAGAGGTAAGGCAAGGCAAGGCAAGGTAAGGCAGCTTTATTTGTATAGCACATTTCAGCAACAGGGCAATTCAACGTGCTTTACATGAAAACAGATAAAAAAATTAAAAACAGATAAAATACGAGAATAAAAGTTACAGTGCAGTATAAGAAATTAAACATTAAAGAGCAGTTAAAACAGTTAAATATATAAAAACAGATACAATAGGAATTTCTCTTTATATGCTTATATAGATTGTCATACAGTGTCAACAATGCAACTTCAGTATAATAAATGAACAGTTATTTAAAGAAAGGCAACATCAAAAAGATAGGTCTTCAGCCTTGATTTAAAAGAACTGAGAGTTGCAGCAGACCTGCAGTTTTCTGGGAGTTTGTTCCAGATATGTGGAGCATAAAAACTAAACGCTGCTTCCCCCTGTTTAGTTCTGACTCTGGGGACAACAAGCAGACCTGTCCCAGATGACCTGAGAGGTCTGGGTGGGTCATAGTGTAGTAGCAGAGCAGACATGTATTTTGGTCCTCAACGTTTTAATGATTTATAAACCAGCAAAAGTATTTTGAAATCAATTCTTTGAGGCACTGGAAGCCAGTGTAAAGACTTCAGAACTGGAGTGATGTGATCCACTTTCTTGTAAAGTAGACACTGGGTTTCATTTTAACAAATCACCTGATAAGGACTTGTTGATGAGAAAATGTAAGTGTGTTTTCAAGTTAATCAGCTGGTGTTATTGTTAGCTTTGACTAACTTTCTTTTAAATTTAAAACATATTGTGTCATGTTATAAACGTTCTATAGGGTTTAATGAATGAAAGTCAATAATAATGTTTTAAAGTGCTCATATTATGCTTTTTGGAGTTTTCCTTTATTGTGTTATATATCTTTATTGTGCATGTAATAGGCTTCCAAAGTGTAAAAGCCCAAAGTCCATCCCAAAGGGACTTACCATCTCCAACAGAAAACACTGTTCACAAACTGCTCCAAACAGCTCTATTGTAGTCCAGTCTTTATTTCCGTGACGAACGTGCGTCACTTTGTAACATACGTTATAATGTTCGCCTAGCTGCTAGGGTGGCACGCACTCATACTCTGCTTCTGATTAGCTAGCGGTGCTTACCTAGCTACTACGCATGTGCGACTCCCAACAAAGATGGAACAGACAAAGTGGTAGCTAAAACAGAGAGCTCAACACACAGGGTGAAAAGAGGAGCTGCAGCAATGTGCAGTACAACAAAAAAAAGGTGTTTTTTGAAAATTAAACCATGTAAACCTATTCTGATATAACCTCTAAATACAATTATGAACCTGAAAATGAGCATAATATGAGCACTTTAATGTATTTGTGCGTGTGCGAGAGAGACTTTGTGGGAGGTCGACATAGCTACTGCATTCATTGCTGACCATTATTATGTCTACCGACTTCATGGTTGGAACTGGCTAATGTCACACACATACACGCACATGGGCAGACACATGTTGGTGTCTAGAGAGTCATAGTGAATGTGTGCGTGTCAGGAGGTAGACTTGTGATTTATGCTGTTTAAGTAAAGTCTGATTGTTACAAATGAACTGAAACTGTTATATCATCAGTCATACACACATGGAATGACTCACAAACACTGTCTGTATCTAACTGTCAACAACCACACACACACACACACACACACACACACACACACACACACAGTTACAGAAACACTACACATCATACACTGTGGAGAGACACAAACAAGCATGAACCAGTTCTGTCGCTTTTTCCTTTTCTCCTCATCTGTCTCGCTGTCATACAAACACATTCACGCAAAGGCCCGGGCTCTCACATGTTTTGCAACTGTTTCTCTATTGAATTAAGAGTTAGAAAACTAGTAGCTGTAACATTTCCTTTTGTATTTTCATGGTATGTTTCTTGCTGAAACAGTATTAAGCCTATGTACATTAAATACATCTATATAAACCAATAATACTGAAGTTTGTACACTTTTTAAACTGCATAGGAAGTTTTCCTGGCACATTGGTTTAAACCAATTCTGAATGATAGGAACTACTTTGTGTCGACTGGTTAAACATTTACGTGGAGTTCCCCAAGGCTCCATTTTTGGGCCTCTTCTGTTTAACATCTACATGCTCCCACTAGCTCAGATTATAGGACATTTCACAAATCACTTCCAACATTATTATCCTTTTAAGTGAACGCCTTTGACTAACCAGCCGAACAGCCAAAGACCCTCTTTGTAGATCTAAGCAGTGGGGTTAATGGGAAATGTGGTCTTCATTTTAGAAATATTTCCATCAACAGTACCACAGATGCACAACAGAGGCCACACATCATCTTGATTTCCATGGTGACAAAGCTATCACAATAAATGTAACAATTCTAAGACTAATGTTTTGATAATTAGGGTTCACATTGCACCTTTTAATCTCAGAGAGTAATGTTGTAGGAATAATGCAGATTACTGTAGCAGTATTATATCTAATATCATCTGCCAATGTGTGTTGCACTTTAGACATCGCACTTGACCACCAGCATCGAAACCTCAAATAATAACTTGGAAGAATGGTGTTCAGCTACAGAGACTTGATGAATTCATGCCAAGGAGAACTAAAGCGAGGCTCATGGTGAAACAACACATTGCAATTTGTGTTGGGTTTTCCTTTGAATTGTCACCCATTTGTTCAGTGATTATATATAGTAATAGTGATAGTGATTGAAACAAAGAAGGACATTTATTTTGAGAGATCCTGAAAGCTGCACATTCAGTAGTGGTATAGTGGTAATGATGGTTGTCATGAAATAGACAGAGGGAAATAAATGACTGTAAATTACTTTAAAGGCCAAACAACTCCCACACAGATATACACACAAACAAAGGGGAGTACATCAGAATACCTACGTTGTCAGAAGACCATCTAAACTTACTTCACATTCATTGTCATTCTCTTGAAGCACTAAATGTAGATATTGTGTGGCCTTTTGAAAAAGAGAGTGGACAAAAAAGAAAAGATGAGGAATGGCACAGACATTTGGATTTACAGTACATAGATTGTGTGATAGAGAGACAGACAGGAGAGAGGAGAATAAAGATAGAGGAAATGAAAGACAGAAGTAGAGAGAGTGAGAGAGAGAGAGAGAGAGAGAGAGAGAGAGCCACATGAATGGGGTGAGAGGAGATTTAACCATGCCTACTCTAAATACAGAGCGCCGCAAAGCCACTTAAAAACCTGTAGCAATATATTTATACATCACACACAAATACACACAGTATGTGCAGTTTCTCTCTCTCTCTCTCTCTCTCTCTCTCTCTCTCTCTCTCTCTCTCTCTCTCTCTAACACAAAAACACACACTCAAACATGACTTTTCTTAAGTTATTATGTAACTATTGAGGCTCCACCTGTTGAACTCAAACACAATGCTTTGAACTTCAATAGCGCTACATTTGTTACATTTACATTACAAATAAAACATTTACAGTGTTAACATCAGGTACAAATCTTGTCTACAAATGTCACAATTGAATTTAAGTCTTATGTCTTATCAGTTATGTTGCTTATGAAGAGATGTTTATAGCGGACTCAGTACCTGCCCAAATAAAGGCATATTGCAATGGAAAAAAGAGGCAAATTCTGTCAGGAAAACGAATGAAAAGATAACTGAGTGGGAACAAGTGGGAGTTATTTTTAGGTTGGGAAAGATAATTAAAGATCCTAAAAAGCCATGACAGTTTGTGTATGTTGTTCAAATCAAGTTACAAACATGAGAGTTTATCTTGTTTGGATTGAGAATTTTTCTCACAGCAGAAAATGTCTGTTGATTTCACTGTATGTGTGTGTTTGTGTGTAAGAGAGACATAGTATTAGCTGTTGTGTTTGTGCTAGTGTGAACTAAACAAGTGAAGCAGGAATGTGCATTCTTGTGTTTAAACAAAGACATATGAAACCATGAATTGTCTTTCCTGCTCTGCTCTTTCCTCTTATCTCTTCTTTTTCCTTTTCTTACAGTCTTTCACACAACCTTGATTTTGACAGGGTAACTAATTTGAAAGTAATTTGCAGACATCCAATGACCTGTCATAGTTGTGTGAATTTGTGTGTATTAATTAATTTGTGTGTGTGTGTGTGTGTGTGTGTGTGTGTGTGTGTGTGTGTGCGAGTGTGTGTGCATTTATTTGTGGTGTTTGGTTTTGCACTCTGATCTGACTTCCAGTGTAAGAGTTTATGTATGGGCATGCCTTGAGTGAGTATAAAGCAGTGAATTTTCCTCATTTGTTAGACCCCTCCCCTTGCTGCATTTAAATATCCTCATCTTCTTTCAGGTGTGTATGTCCTTCCTTCCTAAATGCATCTTAAAATACTCTCAAACTCTTACACTTGACATGATTAACACTGGCAATGACAAATGGAAAATGTGGTGTTGAGAGAGAGAGATAAAGAAGTGAAACATATATTTAGAAATAAGAGTAAAGACACACTCAGGAGCAAAGAGAGAGAGAGAGAGAGAGTGTGTGTGTGTGTGTGTGTGTGTGTGTGTGTGTGTGTGTGTGTGTGTGTGTGTGTGTGTGTGTGTGTGTGTATCCGCCGCACACATTGTTCTCTGTAAACTTGTCATCTTGAATTTTGGTCACTTTTACAAGCACAGCGTCACGCTTGTGGTATAACCCCATAGCCCTATGTGTGTCTCAGCGTGCCTGTCATAGCTTTCTGCCTCAGTCCAAGACAATAGGCTCCAGCGTCATGCCCGCTAATCAGTAGCTTCCCTTTATAAGGCCGTCAAGACAACACAGCCTCTCCAGAATAAAACAATGGAACCGTTACACATCCAGCTATTACAGATTATCTGTAGATTGCTTTACTCTTGTACTACTGCTGCAAAGTTGATCCAGCTTAACATAATCTTTTGGAAATTCTGCAGCTCTTAAAGTGAATATCGGGACAAAATTCCCCACAGAACTGATTCCTTGAATCTATAATGTTACATGAACAAAGTGTGAAACTAAGACTCTCCACTGAAACCTGTACTCCGAGACTTTTCCTATCAACAAATATGTCAGCTCGTTTTCAGCTATAATAATGGCATCTCCCTCAGGTTAAATTATCTAATTTTAGAAATGCTGTTGGTGTACATGATGGAGAGATGGATGAACTAAACAATAAACAATATATCAAACAAATATATGACAGAAATAAAATGCCATCTGGGAGAGGGTTTTTACTCCAGCAGGTTTTATTTTCAGCTCAAAGTTGATTATTCTGTCTTTACCACGACCACATACCAGATTGTTCATTATATTTTAGATTAAATAGAAACCTTATGTTGGCACTAACTGACATAAACACTGATTTACTGCCTCATTAATTGGTAGAAGCTGTAGCCTTGTTACAGCCAAAATAAGTAGTGATATATATGTGTATGGTTATGCATACTAATTTAGAAAGTTGATGAGGCCTCTGTGAAAATAACACAGACACACACATACAAAAAATTAAACAGATCAAGATTAAGAATATTCTACATTGCTGGTATACTGTACTGTATTCATGATATTCATTGCGGTTTCAGTAAATGGCCACTTCAATAGGTAGTTGGCAGAAAAGTGCAAAAGGAGTCAGAATCAGTGTGAGAGAGAAAGAAAAACAATTTTCAAGTGCCAGCAGGAGATGATGATTAGGGCAGAGGAATGTTTGATGTGTGGACAAGTTTGTCTCCACCACTGAATGTCAATAAACAGCCAGCTGCAGTTACTAACACTGACAAAAGAGAAATAAACTGGGAAGTTAGAGACACATACCGAGAGAGAGAGAGAGAGAGAGAGAGAGAGAGAGAGAGAGAGAGAGAGAGAAAAAGGAAAAATGATCACAACAGAAACAAAGACAGGGAGGGAAAAGGACAGGGAGGAAGAGAGAGGAAGACAAAAGAGAGATGAAAGAGAGACAAGATGGAAAAAGAAAAGGTTTAGCAAGAAATCAGACAGTGAGAAAGAGAGAGATTAACGTGCAAGAAATCACACTATGCAGGACATCGGAAAATGCATTTTGCACTGTAGTAACCTGATTACTCTAAAATTCATATTTACATGCCGCATGTCAGAAGTCTGATTTCTCCGCAATCTAAGTGTCTGAGTGGTAGAGGAGGCTGCTTCTGAGATTGAGCGTTTGAACCCACAGCACAGTGACAAAATGAGTACAGCAGTGAGAGTGTACAGGTTTTTTTTATGGCACAAATGTGTCACATTTGCATCTGCTTACACATGTACATGGCCAAGAAACTGGCTTTCACTGGGAGAAATCTATCTGGGGAAATCTGGTTTCTATAATCCCCTATCTTGATTACGAAAATCGTGTGACGTGTGAAGAAATCAGATTACTTCAGACATCAGATATTCGAGAGTAACCGAGTCCATGTAAATGCACTCATACAGTAGATAGAGACACAGCAAATAGAAGAGATGTGTCTATGGAAAATAGAACAAGAGAGAGCAACAGGCTGACAGAAAAAGACCCAGAGAAAGAGAGCGTGTAATACCTAGAAACACATAGTCCAGATCGAATAATCATGTTGTTGATAGTGAGACGGGGAATGTCTGTGAGCGACACATGCTGTAGTGGGGCATGGAGGAAATGACAAAGCGAGCTCCTGATACACAGACACCGAGTGAGAGAGGAGATCAAGACTCGAAGAGAGGGAGAGCAAATAAATGCCTGCACCAGTTAGTATCAGCGATAGACCAAGCTAAATAAATATCCACAGGCGTCAAGTGGTGCCGAGCGCTACTGAAGTCCACGCCACCCACTGCCTGGTGGCCACTTTCAAGTGGGCACTTAAGAGATGATGTCACTGGCCGCTCCTTGGCTACGTTTCCACTGCCCTGCTGCAACTGCTTTAGCTCCTCCAGTTCTGCAAGAGGATTAACGGGCTGATTCACAACAGATTTGTCTAACCAAAGGGATCTAGTAGCACTTAAGGGGCTATGTGTAGCATTTTTACCATCAGTAAGTCATTAGCGCAATAATTTTGCGCTATTTATTTACCATAAACACATGCGGCCATCACAGACCCAGGCTGGTAGTTTCGTCCTATATTTTGTAATTATATTGTTTTTCCATTTTCTCTTTTTGAATTACAAGCCCCATGATCTTAAGATTTTTAACATTCAACTCCCCTCTTTGTTTCTGGAAATGGAGGTATTGGTTACATCAAGTTGCATGACGTGAACTGTGATAGTTCAGTGATCTTCTAAAGGGAAATGAAACAAATCAGACCCATAGCCACAACTGTTGGTGATAGAACTGCCAATCATGTCGCAGTTTTACGACACTGTTTCGGAAGAAAATAACATTTTCTAAGGAATAAAAAGAAAAAAATCGCTCGCTCTTTTTGTGAGCAAACAGTGTCTATTCTTTACAAGGTGTTGGACACACTGCTGAGGAGCTGTTGGCTGACAAGAGCATGAACATGTCCACACACACACACACACACACACACACACACACACACACAAATATACACATGCATATAAACACATTTATGCCACCTCACTGACAAGGTGCTCACTGATCCTGCCATCTCACGTGTGTGTGTGTGTGTGTGTGTGTGCGTGTGTTTCTTACATGCCTCGTGCCAGTCCCAGACAGATCAGACATATGTGTCAGTTTGTCTGATAGATTGCACATGCATTCATAGGCAATGAAATCACTCCACTAAGTCTGGTTGCATACTTCTGTTGGCAAACCGATTAAATAATCTTGTTAAAAATCTAAAAATGTCTTTAAAGCATAAAATGAGAGTTGGAAAAGTGTTGTGTTTCAGTTTAAATGATCGGGCTCAACAATTAGGGGTTTCGTAGCATTTGGTTCAGTATTGCAACTATTGGTTTGGTGTCTCTCTCTCTCTTTTTTACTCGCTCTGGCATATTTGGCATTTCTTACATATTTGCTGTGAGTAAATCAAGCCTGAGTCACACAGACATGAGGCTTTCATTAGACTGTCTTTGTAGTGTTATTAAGATGAACAATGCACACACGCGTGCACAAATACACAAACACAGACAGGGGAACATGTGTACGTAAATCCTCAGGAATCTGCAGCCCATGAGGTCATTCTGTTTTATGAAAGGTGTCCTGGCACTGTTGGAGGGGATAAACTTTACGTGTGTGTTATGTCTTTGTGAGGAGTCATTTTTCCCCCCAGTGAGTAAACAACACAACATCAGAGTAAACACATGTAATTATGTAGCAAGCCCACTGTGGACAGCATGATGTCACAACTTCCTGTTAAGATTTATTTTCCTCTGTAGAAAAGAAAATCTCAAAGACATACCTGAAGGAAAAATTATGACATATTTAGCTGATGCTCTTATCCATAGTAACTATGGGGTACAAGTAACATTTGCGGTATTGTGTTTGTTGCGGGCAAGGTTATAACGAAATCAAGGTTAACGAAAACGAACAAAATAACGAAAACTAGGTGGGACAAAACATTGTCGTTAACTGAAATAAAAATAAAAACGAGGCATTACAAAAAAACGATAACTAAACTAAAACTGTAATGTCTGTTTGCAAAACTAACTAAAATAAAATAAAATTATCGAGTAAATGTCCTTAGTTTTTGTCTGTCGATGTCTTTCATAGAGCGAATAACGTTATATCTTTCCGACCATGACATTTCCCGTAGACATGTATAGTTTCCGACTGGGAACCCAGAAATCCCGACATTCCACGTCAAATTGAACACAACATAATACGTGTCCCTCGCCTGGCATCATAGCGGTACCGGAAGTCGGAAGAAAGTGGCACCTATTTGATTATGACTGTGTCAGATAAAAGCGCCTTGCAGTGGAAGGTGGTAAAATATGTGGACAATTTATTACAGGGAAACATCCCACGAATTTGAAAGTACATTTGAGAAGCGCACACAAGCTAGGAAGCTAACCTAGCTTACCTTAACAAGGTAAAGGAGAACGCAAAGCCCCCTTTCCCCGAAACAGAAGCTAACCCCGGTAACGTTACAGGGAATGGATGTATGGGTACAGGGCCAGGCAGTATGACGGAGACAACCGCAGGACAGAGAACACTACAGGAGGGCTTTCACCGGCGACCCGATAGCTGCTGGTTAGTAAATACGCAGGAGCACCAAAAGCGGGAGGAAGCGTGGAATAATATGTGGATTGATACTGGGATGTCTACACAACTGTGTGAGTCGATTGACTTCAAAAATTTCGCCACTTTATTCGAAACAAAGTACAAAACACCTGTTCATGTCTTCTTTAGTCTGTTGGCTATTTAGGTTTTTTTCCTGGAACACGCCACTTTTGCACTTACTGCGGCATCTTGTGTAGACTGTTTACGTATTTATGACCATATGTAGGCTACATTTTACGTACTGGTGTTATTGTTGAATACATTGTGAATACATATTTCTAAAATTGTATGATGTTTTTGTTGTTATTACACAATACTTTTTCTGACCTTTTTGAATCCCCTGACAAATAACCCATATTACAAAAAAAAAGACTAAAACTAAGACTAAAACTAATAAAAACTAAACTAAAACTAAGCATTTTCAAAAAATGAAAAACTAAACTAAACTAGCAAACCTGCTTTAAAAACTAATTAAAACTAAACTGAATTTGAAAACAAAAAGTAAAAACGAAATAAAAATAAAAACTAATGAAAAATGCAAAACTATAATAACCTTGGTTTGGGGTTGAGATGGTTAAAACGGGGAGTCAAGCTTTTCTTTGGATTCACTGTTACAGTTTGTCAAATAACTATATAATTGTAGTTATAGCACAACTCAAGCAGTGGGAATCTACTAGTTTTATATTTAGGTTAGCAATGATGTATTGTTTCATGGCTGATATTGTAAGTGATAATTGAAGGAAACAGTAGAAACAGGGATAGATGAAAAGGGGGATTGGACAGTTGCACGGCTATAATACTTTGACCATTTGGCCATCAGAAAACCCTGATGACTGATATTAAATTAATAAGTATATTAATTGGTTTTGAAGGGCTACAGCCTGATTCTCAAACGTCTCTTTTAAAATGACTTAATTGCAGTTGACAAGTAACAGTTGTCTCATAATTGTAGATGTAGAGTACTTAAAATAATTTAATAATTTATCGCACCGTTGTGACGAAAAGAGAGCTGAGCCAGAAGGCAAAGCTCTCAATCTACCGGTCAGTTTTTGTTCCTACCCTCACCTATGGTCATGAAGGCTGGGTCGTGACCGAAAGAACAAGATCCAGGGTACAAGCGGCCGAAATGGGTTTCCTCAGGAGGGTAGCTGGCGTCTCCCTTAGAGATAGGGTGAGAAGCTCAGTTATCCGTGAGGAGCTCGGAGTAGAGCCGCTGCTCCTTTGCGTCGAAAGGAGCCAGTTGAGGTGGTTCGGGCATCTGGTAAGGATGCCCCCTGGGCGCCTCCCTAGGGAGGTGTTCCAGGTACGTCCAGCTGGGAGGAGGCCTCGGGGGAGACCCAGGACTAGGTGGAGGGATTATATCTCTAACCTGGCCTGGGAACGCCTCGGGATCCCCCAGTCGGAGCTGGTTAATGTGGCCCGGGAAAGGGAAGTTTGGGGGTCCCCTGCTGGAGCTGCTACCCCCGCGACCTGACCCCGGATAAGCGGATGAAGATGGATGGATGGAGGGAGTACTTAAAAGACCACAATTCTTGTTCAAGTTTCTTGCCATGTTAGCTCCAGCCAAATAGGAAATTTAAACATCTTCATTCCATCACAACTCCGCAGAATCTATCCGCTGATGAAAATCCTGATACTATCATTATTATTTTGCTTTTCCAAGGTCAAGAATGAACTGTGAAACTCGACAACAATGCAGCTTTGTCGTGTCGTGGCGTGCTCGTTTCACTGCTTCGACAACATTGACCTCACATTGACCAAATCAGACAATCAAATCAAAAAAGCCTGAAATTAGAGGGCTGCTCAGCACAGATTGTCATTGTTGTTTGATAGACGCCAACAATCAGACAATCAGAGGACAGAAAATCAAGAGGCGTCACTGACGTCACAACCTTGCAGACACAAAGGATTGTGGGAAGCATAGAGGCGGGGAGAGTTTAACATTGTTGGCTTCAAGAGACCACAGATATGCCAGAGATTTGTGTGTATGCTTTTGTATGTATCATATTTTGTGTGGCTTTGTGCGTGTGCTTGCTTTTGCTTGTATTCCAACATTTTATATGTGCATGTGTGTGTGTGTGTGTGTGTGTGTGTGTGTGTGTGTGTGTGTGTGTGTTTGTGATGACATGCAATAATGTCATGGATGGCGAACATAGCTTTGCTCTGAGGCTGTTCTGATTTTAATTAGCACTGTCTCGTTAACACACACACTCAGACACAGTTACACACTCCTTCCTGGAACACTAGGGACCTACCACACACATATATGGATTATGTTTTAGATGACGGGAATACGGCTTTGACACAGACATACACAGATGCACACTTTGGGGCCCCGATGCCCGCTTTCTTTGAAAACCTTGCCAAGTCTAGAGGCCGACATTATGTGTGTGTGAGAGTGTGTGTGTCTGCGTGTGTGTAATATGTTTTGTGTGTGTGAATTGCACTCTCATCATCTAAAACATATCAGTGTGTATAATTACAGGCCTCCGGTTGGCCAGAAACATCTTCTGGAGTCAATTGGAGTGTCTAAGTACCCAATTTAGAAAATGCAACAACTTGTTTCAACACAACAGTCATTATCATCGTCATCATCCGTGATTTTGTTCATCATCAATAATTTATTTTTCTATTGATTTTATTTTCTCTTAAAGGTCCCATGACATGCTGCTTTTTGGATGCTTTTATATAGGCCTTAGTGGTCCCCTAATACTGTATCTGAAGTATCTTTCCCGAAATTCAGCCTTGGTGCAGAATTACAGCCACTAGAGCCAGTCCCACAATGAGCTTTCCTTAGGATGTGCCATATCTGTGTCTGTAGCTATTGCGGAGGAGAGAGGGGGGGCAAGGTGGAGGGTGGGGGTATGGCCTTGACGAACTGCCATGCTTCGCTTGTTTTCAAGCCATGATGTCTCTCTCTTTCTCATGGGTTGGGCCAAATTCTCTGGGCGGGCAAAGCAGAGAAAGGGGAGGTAACCTTTCCCCTTATGACCTCATAAGGAGCAAGATTCCAGATCGGCCCATCTGAGCTTTCATTTTCTCAAAGGCAGAGCAGGATACCCAGGGCTTGGTTTACACCTATCACCATTTCTAGCCACTGGGGGACCATAGGCAGGCTAGGGGAACTCACATTAATGTTAACTTTTCATGCCATGGGACCTTTAAACTAAATAATCTGTCTTTATATTCACAGTATAGTCTTTGAACCTTAGACTGCAAGCTACTTGTGCCTTCTACTTTTCTTCTTCTTCTCTTGTTTGGAGTTTTGTTTTATTTTCTTTACCAAAAAGTGACACAGACTTTTATACAAGTTTATCCTTTAAAATGTTACAGATGACGCTTAAGTGGGACTTCATTTGTACTGCAGACCAGCAGTTTTATGGGTTTTGGCCACCAGATGTGCAATACAGTAGATGCTGAGTCTCAAATTTGGACACTGATTTGAAAATGTAAACAACAATTTCTTTAGTAAAAATGATAATAACAATAACTATATGTTACGCAATATAAATTGTGTAACATATACAATAAAAGGAGTTGTGAAATCCTCCTTTGGCTTGGTCCTATTTAGAGAGGTCAGAGGTCAAAATCAGCAACCGAACAGCAGACATTAAGCTAGTAGACATTCAACTTTGGCTAGGCTGTTTGCATGATCTAATTTTGGAAGACACTATCTTTTATGCTCATAATAGTACGTTTTTTATGACTTGGGAAGATTAAATTAGAAGAATTGAAAGAAGAGGACACAAATTAAATCACAATTGTGATTAAATTAGTGTCCTCTTAAACTGTCTGCAAACTTTTCCTATTTTTCTTTCCATCTAAGAGTTTGTCAGCATGCAAACTTAATTCCCAGGGGGCTATTTGTGTGTGTGTGTGTGTGCTGAAGAAAGCCAAAATGAGAGCACCAGACAATGAGAGACAAGAGGGGAGAGCGGACTGAAAGATAAATGGCAGAATGTGGGGAGGAAAGAGAGAAATGAGAGTGAGAGACAACGAGAGTAAGTCAACAGTCAACACCAACATGAATCACATCCCCCTCTTCTTCTCCTGTTTTTCCTCTCCTGTCCTCTCCTCTGCTCTTTGTCTCCACAAACATTTGTTGCCAGGGGCTGACATCCAGGAGAGGCGCAGGTCACCTCTTACACCATGTTTGTCCTGACAAATCAGAAGATATAGAGCATGTTGGAAATACTCTCACTCACAGAAACATGTGGTTTGTAATATATCGCCTTAAAACAGACATTATTTGTCATGTGGTGTTCGTCGTTACTTTCAATAATACATGTCTGGATTTGAGAAATATTACATGTACGTACTTATTTTCTCTCTCTAAAGAGCTCTTATTTTTTTCTGCACTCCTTCCACAATTCATCCTAGATACAATCCTCTCAGTTGTCTCCTCTGGGATCTTTAGGGTAATTTGAGTTCCTTCCAGGCCATTGTCTGTCTGTCCAGTTGCAGAGGTTGCCTGTCTGTGATCTTTATAAGTGCTTGTCTTGTTCATAATCTGCTTCCTGTTTCCCTTTGTGTGTTACAAATTGCATTTGGAGGCGAAACATGCATTTGTGTTTTTTCAGCTATTAAGCTCCTGACTGTAAACAGTGTTTTTCCCCCCGCTAAGTACCATTCACTAAGACAATTAGTGACTAGTATAAAAACATTGAGGGGTTTTTGAATTCACAAATTGGAGTGATCGAAAGTACCACTTATCACAAACACCAGCTCTTCTCTTGTATCCTCAGAGCAAATACACTCTAATATACAGATATTAAACAATGTATTAATCTCTTTAAATCTGAAAATATAATAAATAGCATCAATATTTCAAGTTCAACCATGATCTTGCTTTGGGAATATGCTCATTGTTCTGTTTGTTATAGATTCTATATATGACCATTAGTGGCCTTAGCCTTGGGCTGTACTGCAAATTGTGCTTTTTGTTTGAAGTGCTGAGATAACTGCAGGGACAAATCTCTGGATTTCTACAAAAAGGGACTAAATGGTTCACTTTGAGGTTTAAAATACCTAATGGGCAATAAAAGGAGCATATCTCTTCCCCTCTGATAATCCCTCTTTCTCTCTAAAGTGTTTCCTTCTCTTTGTACTACTTTAAGTTATTTCCGCCGCACACGCACACTCTGTAGGCACATTATACACACACATAACATGTACAGACCTTCTATTAATCACCAGTCTAATTCTAGAGGCAGATTTTGTAATAATAGCAGCTTCAGCTTTTTGGCGCTGCTCCGCTGTTAAATAGACCATTCACCTTTCTGGAAAAGCCAGTGAGTGAGTGAGATGAAAGACTCCTCAAGGAACCACATTAATGAAATCTGCTGAGTGAAAACTGAACTGGGAGGAAGCGCCCTATACCTGGAAACACACACACACACACACACACACACACACACACACACACACACACACACACACACACACACACACACACACACACACACACTCAAGCGGAAGCAAGAGGTAGGTAGGAAGGGGGGCATGCAGATGTAGACACAGAACACACACAGGTTTTCATTGGAATATAGATCCTGATACACACACACACACACACACACACACACACACACACACACACACACACACACACACACACACACACACACACACACACACACACACACACACACACACACACACACACCTGGCTGCAGTGCTGAGGGAGTTCCCTTCTGTCGTCAATGGGTCAGTGAACAGCAGCCATGCAAAGACAAGTACAGGGTTCCTGTTCATTCTGCTCTCTCTCTCTCTCTCTCTCTCTCTCTCTCTCTCTCTCTCTCTCTCTCTCTCTCTCTCTCGTTCCCTCCCTCTCTACCCCACTCTATCTACCAATTTCAGTGTTTCTTCTTCTCCCTTCCATTTTCTGGCTGCCAGCTGAAACCCTTGTTGTATTTACTCTCGCTCTCTCCTAAGTTAGTTAGCGTAGCCACTCATTAACACAGCTTTAAATACATCCCATAATTAGTCTTCAGCCTAATTGTCCTAATCACAACTCTGGCAATCTCTGCTGTGGAAACAGTTGCCATGCAAACATGGTCAATTTTTGCTACTGTAGCTGCTTTTTTTTTTATTTGTTTACTTCCCTGAGGAAACTCGAGAAAGATGGTGTAGCCGTTTTTGTGATTTTCAGCATGTTCTCATCCACTTTTAGGTTGCAATACTTTGTTTACATAAATTAGAGCTTATTTGAAAATGGAGAAATCTTTGCTTTTCTAATTTGTCTAAACACCTGTTTGATGTTTCTTCTGTAGTTGTAATTGTGTATTATAAAAGAATCAGATTCCACCACTAATTGTATAGTATGAAAGAGCACTCGTCCAATCATTCCCTCCTGTTTTCCGTACCAAAACTATGATTTACTTAAAATAGTTTCCCCAAAACAGGTACACTGATATTTGAGTTTCGGGTTATGTTTTTTTTTTTTAAAGCTGCATCTTTTTTAAAGGGTTAGGACAACTATAAATGGGTCAGTGCAGGTTTACTGTCATTTTCTCTCAGTTTAAAGTTTTCTCTAGACTTGTGTTATTTTCCAGCGCTGGGGTTTGACCTTTTCAGCAGGTATTGGATTCTGTATCTTACTGGATTGCTGTGTGAGATGACTCTGTCAGGTTTAATTATTTCTTACTTCCCTGAGGTAAAGGTCAGAGCAATGAACCTACTCACTGATTCACATACTTTCCAGTGTTCTTCTGAGTAAGATAACTTGATGATCCTGCTCTGCGTCGCATAGAGATGCGTTTGCCTTCAGTGTTGTTGAAAATTGGTCTTGGTCTGTGGAGTTAAATGTTAAGAGCAGGCAGCAGTGCAGACGCCAGGAAGGTAACATATGACTCCCATGATGCCTTGCTGACCCAAAAAGCCATTAAGTGGCATCTGCCTGTGAAACTGACAGGAGGAGAAACACAGTCATGTGAGTGTGTATGTGATGGGTCAAGGCTGCGTTAAGTTGTTGCTCTTCCAGCATTTTGTTAAAGTGGTATTCCAGACCTATCAGTTTGTTTACCTTTAACATGCATGTGCACATACGTGTACACCTGAGTCCCTAATAGACTTAACTGCACTGGCAGCTCTGTGTGTAGAGGTGGGGGTCATTGCATCATTTCTGAACCCTGAAACAAGCAATCTGCTGTCCTCTCCTACATTCACATCCCTTTGTTTCCATACATCATTCTGTTACTTTACTCATGCCCTTCTTCATATTCCTTGATATAGCACATATCGAAGTTGGTTTCTTTTTGCCTCCTTAAAAACTACCGACTGCAGCAGCAACAACTGCAATCTTTTGGAAGAAGCCTAAAATGAGGAACCAAACCACATAATCTTAATAGAAAGTGATCTCTGGGAAGTGTAGTTCATAAACACAGCATCAAACCGTATCTAATAACACTTGGAAGTGTCTGACAGGAAAAGGCGAGTTTTTGACAAAGTTTCAAATGAATCTTTCATATACAGTATACAGAGAGTTGCTTCTCTCGCCATCCTCTTCCTTTAGACTCTCTGTACTTTCTCTCCTCTCAGCCACTCTACACAAACTCATTCCTCCTGACATTTGTTTTCAATCTAAAGCATCATCCTTACTTTTTCCACTCTGCAGACTTGCAATAATAGAACTAACCTATGTGCCGGAGTTGACCACAAGAGAATATCCCTCTGTCTGTTTTTTGTCCTCCTCTCTCTCTCTCTCTCTCTCTCTCTCTCTCTCTCTCTCTCTCTCTCTCTCTCTCTCTCTCTCTCTCTCTCGCTTCTCTGTCTTTCTGTCTTGCAAGCAATGTGTGTTTGTCTTCATGTCTATCTCTCACTCTTTTTCAGTCAAGCTAATTTGGCACAACGTTTTTAATGTCACAGAAAAAGCCAAAATGTATATATGTAATGTATATATTTCTATCAGATTTAATGAATCAGACTTAGTGCCAACTTCATCCAAAACCTGTTTTAATTGTTGTTCAGTGAGCGTAATAAAAGATTTACCTATAAATTTAGAATTTCCACAACATCCAAAAAGTTAGCCTGAAATGGATCGTAAACCTTTTCAATGATACTGAAGGGATATTATTGACTTTCACTGTTTTCGTGCAACTTATAAAAAATATATATATCATAGAAGTTGAACTCCCATCCTAGAAGAACATCTCCTTCTCTCTGTTTTTCTTCCTGTACCTCTGTCTGAGCCCTCAGTATTAACTGTAAAGGGCGAGGCTTTGGCGTCTTCCTTTTCTTTCATCTTTTTATTCCCCCCTTTTTTTTGTCTGCCTCCTTTTCCTCTTTGTCTTCTTTGGAAGTGGATTAGTGGACACATGCAGAAGTTGCTGTCTTTGCAGCAATGCAGCAGTTATTATGTAAAAAAAGGATATTAGAACAAACTTTCAACTCAAAATACTTCATCAATAAAATGTGAGATTTTTAAGGAATGCAAATACAGTTACTTAAGATACTTATCGTCTTCTTTTATAGACTCTTTTTTGATCTAATTGAGCCTAATTTCACAAAACCGCTAACAGTTATACTCTAAAGAATGGGAGTTTATATTCAAGGATATTTCTATTATTATTATTATGGTTTACACCAAATCTCAAGTCAACTGTCCATCGACAAAACAGATGTGAAATCTGTCTCATGGAGGAAGAGGCTCCAGCACAGAAATATCATCAATTATCCTCCAGTCTTTCATCAGATGACCTCTCTCATTTCTGTGGTGCCTGACAGAGGAGCATTTGTGGTCACTGTGTACGTGCCGCTGTGTACGTGTCTGTCTGTGTATATATTCAAGTTTACATGCAAGTCTTTTGTGTGTGTGTGTATGTAGACACATGCTTTTGTGTCTGCATTTGTATGTGTGCTGTCTACATGTATTCAATGCAATACAACCCACTTCTATTAGTTTTCTCTCTGGTTTGATCCTGTCATCAGACATTAATTTGTCATTCCTTCAAGTCATTTAAAACCGTTAGAGAGAAATAAGCACTTTTCCCTGTGGCTGACCAGTACATTAACAGCACAGCAGGAGACTCTTAGCCCCCTCTAACAGAACATGTCTGGTAAGCTCATTTACAAGGACCAGTATTAGCATATGCATGCAGTTGATTGAGTAATAAACCAGAAAAAACCTTGGTCTTGGTAGGATTTTATTTTAAAGCATTTAAACATATTAAAAGTTAATTGAAATATTTCCCTGGGCTTCTTTTTCCAAAGATGAGCAGGCAGTTCACTCATCTCTGGCATTTTTTAAAAGTCAAAAGACATGAAAGTCAAGATTATGAAGAAGAAAAGACACAGGAGAGTCAGTTTTGCAAGCAATTGATTTCCAATCAGCTAGATCAGCACAGTATCTGTGGGTTTCAGATGCAGGGGGGCTTAACTTCACACAGATCTGTCAGATATATTGTACTGTATCATGTGATATGGAAAAAGTAAACAACTGCTTTGGCCAGACATTGTAAGCAGATATTTGTGAGATGTGTTTTACTTTACATAGAAATGTATGGCATTAGCAATAGGAAAAAAATAGAAAAACTTTAAATGTATGTGTGGTGACAAAGAAAGTTTTTTTTTTTTTTTCCTGCAAAGTGGAATCACGTTAATAATTTCACAACACTAAATGGCATTATGAACCTCAAGTATGCAAGTTATGTTATCTCATTTGTTCATTATTCAGAGCTGCCACTGTGCAAAGTTAGTGTACATTGCTCTTATTAAACTCCTTTATTTAACCAGGAAGTCTCTCAAGGTAAAGTAACTGCTTTACAAGACCTGGTGAAAGTGACAACAGAAAAAGACAAAAATGAACACATTTACATAATCACAGAGATAAAATAATAAAGTAATAGCAAAACATAGTAAAATCTGTTACCTTTATTTATTCAAAACATTGACATTGCTCACAAACATTTCTTAAATATGATACGTTTAGGTTATCCCAAGCCCAGGGTGCATTATAAAAAAGGCAGTTTTTCCAAGTTCATTAAATAGTTTCCACCTTCATGATCTAGTATCTAAGCGAGGCATTTTCCCTTCATTTAGGTAGATGCTCGGTTTAATTCAATAAAGGATGCAGACTGATGACCTGACTCTTTGCAAGCACCGGTATCTTTCTGACTGGAGCAGAAGAGAGGTCGTCTTCATTAGAGGAAAGGAAAATACTCTTTGTGGCCAGGAAAAGAGGTTCAGAAACCTCTGCAGTGATTAAGTTGGTATTAAGTTTGTAATAGGACCATAAAAGAGTGTGTTTGTGTGTGTGTGTGTCTGTGTGTGTGTCACCCAATTCCTAAACCCACCAACATTATGGGGTTCGTAGTTGGAGGCCTCAAATTCAAAAGCCACTGTGGTTGTTTAAGGGGGAGACACTGCCTGTCTGTCTGTCTGCTTGTTGGTCTATTTGTCTATCGAGCTGTCTGTTAGTCAGTATATCTGTCTCCCACTTTCACATGTGTGTGTGCCTACATGCACATCTGTCCTGATGTTGTCAGGATGTCGGTTAGTGAGGTATTGTTTATGACCGTGGAATGGGAATAGAACAAAACAAGAAAATAATACTGTTTGTATCAGTGTGTTTGTGCCTCTGTGTGTGTGTGTGTGTCTGTGTTCTGGCACGCTCACCACTGGGCCAGATGGAGAGATTTTTTTGTCTGCCCCCTCTCTCTTTCTTTCTCGCTCTCTCTCTTTTCTCTCTAATCACAGTTTTCCTTTAGCTGTAAATAGGCGGGTTGGGAAATCTGTATGCACACACACACACACACACACACACATAAGCACACATTTTGGCCTGTGCTTCTGGCTTGATGCAGCATTTTTAAACCTCCCACGCTCATACAGTATGATCTGAAGGCAAAGGAAATGTGCATGCACACACTCAATACACACACACACACACACACACACACACACAGAGCAGGCTCATCATACAGCTTCAGCTTGCCCTTCTACTCACCCATGATCAGAGCAAGACACACACTCACACAGACCCAAACCACATACAGAGTACAGAGAGAAGCCGATCGCCCACAGCTTCCTCTTTTTACTGTCCGCTAAAAATTACACACACACACACACATACACACACACACACACACACACACACACACACACACACACACACACACACACACACACACACACACACACACCACAACAACAACTGGGACTTTCTTTGTGAAAAAATAATAATTATGCATCTAAGTTTTCAAAGTCTGTAGATGAGATGCAACTTTTCCATGCACCAGATGTAATTCTTTATAGAAAATACATTTTGAGGCATATCCAGCAGCAGCACTTTCTTTTAGGTGGAGGGGATTAATAATGCAAAAAATCCCCCATGCTGCATAAAAGCCTCATGTTCAAACAAAAACAAAAAGGAAAAATACTGCTGAAGGGATTCAGTGGAGTGAGGTGAACACACACACAGTGAGACATGGATAAATCTACTTGAAAAGTGAAGCTTAAAAATAACTGTTATTTCAGCATTTAATGACTACTGTTGTTCGGGCTAATGGTAATGTACCTAAATGTAATTTTGCTCATAGAGTTCTTTGACTCCACTTATTATGACTGGGACTTTTTGCCCTGGCTGTGCTCTGTCAGATCAGTCTCTGACATCAAACTCAATTGCATATCATCATTCCTATTTTGCTGCTGTTTTTCAAGTTAAATGATCGAACTGATGCAAGTTAACTTTGAAATGTTTGTCTTTGAATAGTGATTTTGGCTTTTCAACTCCTGGGAAAAGAAAGCGTCTGACTGCTCCTGTGCTTTTCCTTTCTCAAAAACCTTTATTTGGACATATCTGTCTGTTTATCTCTCTGACTCTCTAGATATTGAGTCCAGTCAGTTTGTTTAAAAGCTTTCAGCCCTTTACACAGATTCCATTTAATTTAGCCTGGAGGGCCTCTGTATGTCTGTGTACACACACTAGTTTTCATTTGACTCTTCCTTTTGGTTTTTTCTTTCTTTCACACCCTCCAAACCCACATCACTCTGTCCATAGATGGCCCTTTGTCACCAGGCGATTTCTCCTCGCTCGTCAGTAACCAAAGAGCTTTGGTCCCACACTCACAATTGGGTGATTCAAACAATGTCTGAGTGTATGCATGTGTGTGCGTGTGTGTGTGTGTGTGTGTGTGTGTGTGTGTGTGTGTGTGTGTGTGTGATACAGTAAGAAACAGTTAACAAGTCGGCGTTGGTAGTGTTCTTAAGAAGTGTACAGTACATAACTCCCTGTGTGACCAACTTGGGAATGAGTTGACAATGTTTAAATGTCACAAAAAACAAGATGTGATGTGGTATGATTGGTTGTGCAAGTTGTTATTGATCTTCAGAGCTTACTGTATGTTGGTCGCATTGCATGCTTTCAACATGAAAGCAATTTTTTTTTTTACTGCCATGCAAACACAATGGATGTCTTGTTGTTTGTAGTGACAGTAGGTACAATGCTTTCAGAAGTTCTGTGGACTTTTGTTTGTATTTTTTACATTTTCAAACCTCCATATGCTCTTTTGAGCAATTGTGCAATGTATTTGTTAAGCTTTATAATCTGTTTGTGTTTCTGTTTATTGAATATTGTCTTAGTCGGCAAAATTCTTTATTAAAAGGACATTTTTCTGTTTCCATTTAGCTTTAGATTTTGACTTTTAATATGCAATCATTTGGTAAGAGAAATACATTAGACGGGGTGTGTGTCTCTCTGTGTGTCTTTCTACTGGCTTGCCTCTCTGTGTGCATGTGTAGAGGCATGTGTGTGTGTTTGTGTCTGTATGTGTGTGTACGTGGGTAGCAGCTGTGTCCGCCCACCCCAGAGTGAATGGCTGTCCTCTCTAAGCTTCTCTAAAGACTGACAACAACACGACAGCTAAACGACTGGGAAAACTAAGTACCTCCATTCTCGGTCATTCTTCTTTTCTCTTTGCCTCCCATTTTCCCCCTCGCTCTGTTTGATTTTCAGCAGAAGGACTGCAAGCTGCCACCAGCTCTGTTTGAGTTCCCTCAACTTTTAATGAGCAGCAAGGGAAGCTGCTTTCTTTTTTTACTGACTAGCTCCTAATCGCAACTTACTCTGTCTGTCTGTCTTCCTTGGTTTCACCTTCTTTCGCCCCCCTCTTTTCTGTCTTTACTTCCTTTTCCCTTACCTCCCTCCCTTCCCTTTTTCTTTCTTTCTCTCTCTCTCTCTCTCTCTCTCTCTCTCTCTCTCTCTGTCTCTCTCTCTTTCTCTTTCTCGTTCCCTCCCTCTCTACCCCTCTCTATCTACCAATTTCAGTGTTTCTTCTCCCTTCCATTTTCTGGCTGCCAGCTGAAAGCCTTGCTGTATTTACCAGCTTAGTTGCCTAATCCCAGTACAAACTACTATCTCTAATGACTTTCTCACTGCTTGCACTCTGGGTGGCTTCGAAAAAAAGAAAGGAAGAAGGATAGAAATCAATTAAGGAAGGAAAGATAGAAAGAAATAAAGAAAGCACTGCATATAGCAATGATTGAAGGTGTTTTTACATGCAGTCTCTTCCCTTTTTACAAATGTTCTGCTACAGTTGAAAAGGAGGTAGAAGAGGAGAGGACTGGTGGAATAGTGTGTTTTTTAAGCTATTCACAGTGCAGGTAGAGGAAAAATATAGAGAGAGCAACAGGTAGTTGGTGCCCAGTCATGCATGTCCCACATAGTGTGTGTGTGTGTGTGTGTGTGTGTGTGTGTGTGTGTGTGTGTGTGTGTGTGTGTGTGTGTGTGTGACCCTGTGCCCTCAGGTGCCCTGCAGGTGTGCGTCTCTGCATAACGGGCGGAGGGCAGGAATGTTTTATCAACGTGCACACACTTGCACGTGCACTCACACACAGACTGGGAAATCCTCATCTACTGCATTCCTTACTGGTTTAGCTGGGGAGAAGGGAGAATAGTGGACAAAGACATGGTCTGTAAAAGACAGAGAAAGTTGAAGAGAAAGAAAGACATTGTGATGTATTAAAACAATATCATTTCCTTAATATTACTGAGGAGTTTGCTTAGTAATATTTATTGAAGAAATATTGAGAAATTGAGAAAACACAATATTCCATATAGTTCCACAATTTCCCTTTAATTTCTTCATTGTTTTACAACCATGAGTCAGTGTTTTGCAGGATAGAACAAGTGCAGAATATGCTGAAACTAATGCACATCGTCTAGTTCTTAAAGTTAATTGATTCCCATCACCTAATTCATGTTTTGTTGCAGCATTTGATATGTCTCCAGAAAGTTACAAAACATTAAGATGTCGATGAAAAAGGAATGAACTAAGACTAAGTGAGGAACACAGGCAGGAAGCAGCAATCATCAGGACGTGGAAAGGAGGGAAACTGAATGAATCAAATGCCTCTTTCATGATTCCCCGGTCTGTCTGTCAGTCTGTTCATTGAGAGTTAACAGGTGTCAGCTGTCAATAACTGCACAGTCTGATGTTAAAAGGCTCACTGTGTGTGTGTGTGTGTGTGTGTGTGTGTGTGTGTGTGTGTGTGTGTGTGTGTGCGCGCGCAAGTGCGCGCAAGTGCGTGCAAGTGCGTGCATGTGTTGGTTTTTGCATGTGTGTGTGTGTGTATGTGCTGACTGCAGAGTAGGTAGAAATGAAAGATGGGGAAGCCGAGGACGTAACAGATGAGTAGAACTTTCTAAAGTGTACTTTATAAGAGAGAAAAAGAACAGGGGTAGAAAGACAAGAAAGAGTCCTGATTTTTAACTGTGACCTTTAAAGTAATAATCAGCTGGCCTTGATGCAGCACCATATAGACCTACACATTAATATGAGCTGGCATAAGAAAGCCAGAGATAAAGACTTTGTGTTATTACTGTAATAAGCCTGGGCAGCTGACAATGATCTGATCCCTTTTTTTGCTTTGTGTGTCTCCCCCTCTCTGTCCAACGTTGTTAGTTAAGTAAGTCTTGTTAAATTTGCCCCAGAGTGAGAGATTTCCAACTGTGACCTCCTCTCTCACACACATGCACCCATGCACGCTCACACACACATACATACACACATGTGCATGCCCACTAACAACCAAAGGCTTTAAAGGAATCCCAACAATGCCAGTCATGTCACCCTTTACAACCTCTACCACTGTCTCTCTCTGTCTTACTTTTTGTCTCTGCAGCTACATTTCCATCTAGCTGTCAAGTTAATTTCAAGCAAAAGATTAAAACGCTCCACAGAACAGACTTCTTGAATTAGATTGCTATTCGTGCTGAAAGCACTTACTGTATATTATATCTAAATGAGAAAATGGGGGGAAAAAAGTGATATTTTCTCTGGAATTTGATAATTGACGCACATATTTCCTCTGTAGTGTCCCTTTTTTTCCAAATTCCTAGTTTGTCTGTCTCTGTTTTTCTTTTTCTTTTTTGGCACCAGTTTACTCTGTATCTCTCATTCTTCTCTTGTCACCCTCATTTTTATCATGTTGTTATAGAAATCAACTCGATCACTCTGGGGGTGTTAAGTTGATGAATAATACATGCTGTGTTTATGTGAATGCTGTGGAAGATCTGTCAGAGCTGGTGATAATATATGGCGATAATATATGGAATCTGATTTCTCTCAGCAATTCAGATAATACATCAGAGAGGGAGGAGGGAGGGAGAAAGAGGGGAGAGAGAAGGATGGGGAAGAGATGGAGCCAGAAAGAGAGCTTTAAACTAAAGGAAGAAAGGGGAAAAGAAGTAACAGAGAGAGCAGATGAGAAAGCATTCCTCTAAGAACAAACAAAAACAAGTATCTTGTGCCAAACAAAGTTAGCTTGGCTATGAGTGATGATCATAAGACCTTCAATACACTGAGTTTGTCATCATGAAGCATCTGTTGGCTTCATGTATTTTCCTAAGCAACAGAGAATTTGCACTAAATTATATCAAGCAGCAATCCCTGCTCGGGGTGACCTCTAGCTCACCCAGTAAGAGCGTGCGCCGCATGTAGGCTATGGCCTTCGCAGCGGCCCAGGTTCAAATCCGACCTGCAGGCCTTTGCTGCGTGTCACTCTGAAATAAAAGGAAAAAAGCCCCAAAAAAATAATCTTAAAAAAATAAAATAAAAGCAGCAATGCCTGCTAACGCCAATACTGCTCAGGTGTGGCAACAGTCCCAGGTGTGAGAGGATGTACACATTTAAACCAACTCCTCCTCCATACAAAGCACCACATATTTGATTTGAGCTATACAAGAGTACATTACTGTGTGAACTCCTTCTCTTCAAAAAATGGTAATATTAAGATATTGTTTGTTTGTTGACCATTGTTTATTTGACAACCTTTGCTGCAGACTCTGAATCCAATTCACACATTTTTGTGTGTGATGTGTGTTATAAATGTGATACTGCAATTTAGGGCTGTGCGATATGGAGAAAATCAAATATCACGATATTTTTGACAAAATACCTCGATATCGATACCACAACGATATTGTAGTGGTAGTCATGGTTTCACACAATGAGATTTTTGATAAATAATAATAAAAAAAGATAAAGATAAATAATAAAGATATAATGATGTGAAGTGGGTAAAGGCAAATAATAGAACAGTTACAACAGTCTGGTAAGTTCAGAAAATGACATCACTTTACTGTAATGCAGCCTTTAAAACCAGGAAAAGACAACACTAATGCCATATTACGATATTACGATATCCAAAATCTAAGAGGATATCTAGTCTCATATCACGATATCGAGCAGAGATTGTTTATGTACGCAACCCTTTTGATTTAACACTTTAATTAGATTTAAAATTTAGACTTAGGGAACAACAAAAGCAAGTGTCTTTGTTTGAGTTACTTTACTACATAAAGGAAGTTAAGACACAATGTTTGTTGTTACTTGAACAAGACGCTAATGCCCTTCCGGCTTATTTACAGATACACATCACTGTGTTATATTACACCTGTCCTTAACAGTATTTACAACATCATTTAGATAATAAACAGCCAATCTGCAGTAAATACTGCACGTAACTTGCAGAGCTTGAGGCAAAAATAGCTGTTGTCAAAAAAGGAGTTCACTGTTTTGCGTTCTATCTTCTTCACATTATGTGTGTTGATAATTCACATCTGTAAATGTGGCCGTTGTTCCCTGTTGGCTATCTAAGTCAATTAGGTGGTTTGTGGCAGCTCTTACAGACTTGTTGGTTACAGAGTGCAGTTTCTAGCAATGCAAATGTGAAGACATTTCCTGTAAACAAATCTTCATGGTATGGAAAGAGTTTCTTTATCACAAAGATAATGTGTTAGTCAAAGAACATTTAAAGCTCCAATGTGTGGGAATCCCATCTAACGTTGAGATCATATATCACAATCACCTCTCTCGCGCCACGCAGTTCAAAGTACGTATTACAGCTACGGTAGCCTTCACGCTTCAAAAAGCCGGTCTCTTGCTCTTTTCAATATCCTTTTATCTTTTTCTGGGCGAAGAAGAAGACTCCTGTTCCTGAAATTACGCCCCCTACGCCCCTTACCAGCTAACGTATTTCAAGATGGCGCATGAATATGGAGCGTCTACCCCAGTTCATGCGAATGCAAATGTAAAATTTCAAGCCAATAGGAATACTTGGAATTGATGGTGGTGGTAAATATTCATGAAAAAGGACAAGTTTGTGAACGGGCGACACAGATTTTGATAATGAACAACTAAACACGT